>NW_026948568.1:0-117600 GCF_035770615.1 Melospiza melodia melodia
TAACACGAGGGGAGATGTTTTCTGTGCTGGCACAGTTTTTCCTAGCCAGACATAGTGGAAAAGCTTGTTGCCGAAGGTGTAGATGAGAAGAGGAGCTAAAGAGGAAGGTAGGATGCCTCTCCGGAGGTAAGAGCCGCTGCCGGGCGTCTTTCGGCAGAAGCCGCGCTAAGGATGAGCGCTTGTGAGCGGCACAATCGTCTTTGCGCGAAGAAGCCGCTTCTTGGGCTCCGGGCAGCCGGCGAGAGCGGCAGCTTCGGGAAGGTGAAGAAGCAAGCTGTACAACACTGGGATTGTGTGCGCACCTTGCCAACTGATAGAAACAGTACCTTTGCACTCTCCTGACTTTTCCAATCACAGGAACATTCGATTGGAAGCTGTTTTGGACAACTTTTCTTTTCTTCCTGCCAAACACTTGGCAGACATCCGTGCAACTTCTAGAACACGATGGGAGATGTTTTCTGTGCTGGCACAGTTTTTCCTAGCCAGACATAGTGGAAAAGCTTGTTGCCGAGGTGTAGATGAGAAGAGGAGCTAAAGAGGAAGGTAGGATGCTCTCCGGAGGTAAGAGCCGCTGCCGGGCGTCTTTCGGCAGAAGCCGCGCTAAGGGAGAGCACTGTGAGCGGCACAATCGTCTTTGCGCGAAGAAGCCGCTTCTTGGGCTCCGGCAGCCGGCGAGAGCGGCAGCTTCGGGAAGGTGAAGAAGCAAGCTGTACAACACTGGGATTGTGTGCGCACCTTGCAACTGATAGAAAACAGTACCTTTGCACTCTCCTGACTTTTCCAATCACAGGAACATTCGATTGGAAGCTGTTTTGGACAACTTTTCTTTTCTTCCTGCCAAACACTTGGCAGACATCCGTGCAACTTCTAGAACACGATGGGAGATGTTTTCTGTGCTGGCACAGTTTTTCCTAGCCAGACATAGTGGAAAAGCTTGTTGCCGAGGTGTAGATGAGAAGAGGAGCTAAAGAGGAAGGTAGGATGCTCTCCGGAGGTAAGAGCCGCTGCCGGGCGTCTTTCGGCAGAAGCCGCGCTAAGGAGAGCGCTGTGAGCGGCACAATCGTCTTTGCGCGAAGAAGCCGCTTCTTGGGCTCCGGCAGCCGGCGAGAGCGGCAGCTTCGGGAAGGTGAAGAAGCAAGCTGTACAACACTGGGATTGTGTGCGCACCTTGCCAACTGATAGAAAACAGTACCTTTGCACTCTCCTGACTTTTCCAATCACAGGAACATTCGATTGGAAGCTGTTTTGGACAACTTTTCTTTTCTTCCTGCCAAACACTTGGCAGACATCCGTGCAACTTCTAGAACACGATGGGAGATGTTTTCTGTGCTGGCACAGTTTTTCCTAGCCAGACATAGTGGAAAAGCTTGTTGCCGAGGTGTAGATGAGAAGAGGAGCTAAAGAGGAAGGTAGGATGCTCTCCGGAGGTAAGAGCCGCTGCCGGGCGTCTTTCGGCAGAAGCCGCGCTAGGGAGAGCACTGTGAGCGGCACAATCGTCTTTGCGCGAAGAAGCCGCTTCTTGGGCTCCGGCAGCCGGCGAGAGCGGCAGCTTCGGGAAGGTGAAGAAGCAAGCTGTACAACACTGGGATTGTGTGCGCACCTTGCCAACTGATAGAAAACAGTACCTTTGCACTCTCCTGACTTTTCCAATCACAGGAACATTCGATTGGAAGCTGTTTTGGACAACTTTTCTTTTCTTCCTGCCAAACACTTGGCAGACATCCGTGCAACTTCTAGAACACGATGGGAGATGTTTTCTGTGCTGGCACAGTTTTTCCTAGCCAGACATAGTGGAAAAGCTTGTTGCCGAGGTGTAGATGAGAAGAGGAGCTAAAGAGGAAGGTAGGATGCTCTCCGGAGGTAAGAGCCGCTGCCGGGCGTCTTTCGGCAGAAGCCGCGCTAAGGAGAGCGCTGTGAGCGGCACAATCGTCTTTGCGCGAAGAAGCCGCTTCTTGGGCTCCGGCAGCCGGCGAGAGCGGCAGCTTCGGGAAGGTGAAGAAGCAAGCTGTACAACACTGGGATTGTGTGCGCACCTTGCCAACTGATAGAAAACAGTACCTTTGCACTCTCCTGACTTTTCCAATCACAGGAACATTCGATTGGAAGCTGTTTTGGACAACTTTTCTTTTCTTCCTGCCAAACACTTGGCAGACATCCGTGCAACTTCTAGAACACGATGGGAGATGTTTTCTGTGCTGGCACAGTTTTTCCTAGCCAGACATAGTGGAAAAGCTTGTTGCCGAGGTGTAGATGAGAAGAGGAGCTAAAGACGAAGGTAGGATGCTCTCCGGAGGTAAGAGCCGCTGCCGGGCGTCTTTCGGCAGAAGCCGCGCTAGGGAGAGCACTGTGAGCGGCACAATCGTCTTTGCGCGAAGAAGCCGCTTCTTGGGCTCCGGCAGCCGGCGAGAGCGGCAGCTTCGGGAAGGTGAAGAAGCAAGCTGTACAACACTGGGATTGTGTGCGCACCTTGCCAACTGATAGAAAACAGTACCTTTGCACTCTCCTGACTTTTCCAATCACAGGAACATTCGATTGGAAGCTGTTTTGGACAACTTTTCTTTTCTTCCTGCCAAACACTTGGCAGACATCCGTGCAACTTCTAGAACACGATGGGAGATGTTTTCTGTGCTGGCACAGTTTTTCCTAGCCAGACATAGTGGAAAAGCTTGTTGCCGAGGTGTAGATGAGAAGAGGAGCTAAAGAGGAAGGTAGGATGCTCTCCGGAGGTAAGAGCCGCTGCCGGGCGTCTTTCGGCAGAAGCCGCGCTAAGGAGAGCGCTGTGAGCGGCACAATCGTCTTTGCGCGAAGAAGCCGCTTCTTGGGCTCCGGCAGCCGGCGAGAGCGGCAGCTTCGGGAAGGTGAAGAAGCAAGCTGTACAACACTGGGATTGTGTGCGCACCTTGCCAACTGATAGAAAACAGTACCTTTGCACTCTCCTGACTTTTCCAATCACAGGAACATTCGATTGGAAGCTGTTTTGGACAACTTTTCTTTTCTTCCTGCCAAACACTTGGCAGACATCCGTGCAACTTCTAGAACACGATGGGAGATGTTTTCTGTGCTGGCACAGTTTTTCCTAGCCAGACATAGTGGAAAAGCTTGTTGCCGAGGTGTAGATGAGAAGAGGAGCTAAAGAGGAAGGTAGGATGCTCTCCGGAGGTAAGAGCCGCTGCCGGGCGTCTTTCGGCAGAAGCCGCGCTAAGGGAGAGCACTGTGAGCGGCACAATCGTCTTTGCGCGAAGAAGCCGCTTCTTGGGCTCCGGCAGCCGGCGAGAGCGGCAGCTTCGGGAAGGTGAAGAAGCAAGCTGTACAACACTGGGATTGTGTGCGCACCTTGCCAACTGATAGAAAACAGTACCTTTGCACTCTCCTGACTTTTCCAATCACAGGAACATTCGATTGGAAGCTGTTTTGGACAACTTTTCTTTTCTTCCTGCCAAACACTTGGCAGACATCCGTGCAACTTCTAGAACACGATGGGAGATGTTTTCTGTGCTGGCACAGTTTTTCCTAGCCAGACATAGTGGAAAAGCTTGTTGCCGAGGTGTAGATGAGAAGAGGAGCTAAAGAGGAAGGTAGGATGCTCTCCGGAGGTAAGAGCCGCTGCCGGGCGTCTTTCGGCAGAAGCCGCGCTAAGGAGAGCGCTGTGAGCGGCACAATCGTCTTTGCGCGAAGAAGCCGCTTCTTGGGCTCCGGCAGCCGGCGAGAGCGGCAGCTTCGGGAAGGTGAAGAAGCAAGCTGTACAACACTGGGATTGTGTGCGCACCTTGCCAACTGATAGAAAACAGTACCTTTGCACTCTCCTGACTTTTCCAATCACAGGAACATTCGATTGGAAGCTGTTTTGGACAACTTTTCTTTTCTTCCTGCCAAACACTTGGCAGACATCCGTGCAACTTCTAGAACACGATGGGAGATGTTTTCTGTGCTGGCACAGTTTTTCCTAGCCAGACATAGTGGAAAAGCTTGTTGCCGAGGTGTAGATGAGAAGAGGAGCTAAAGACGGAAGGTAGGATGCTCTCCGGAGGTAAGAGCCGCTGCCGGGCGTCTTTCGGCAGAAGCCGCGCTAAGGAGAGCACTGTGAGCGGCACAATCGTCTTTGCGCGAAGAAGCCGCTTCTTGGGCTCCGGCAGCCGGCGAGAGCGGCAGCTTCGGGAAGGTGAAGAAGCAAGCTGTACAACACTGGGATTGTGTGCGCACCTTGCCAACTGATAGAAAACAGTACCTTTGCACTCTCCTGACTTTTCCAATCACAGGAACATTCGATTGGAAGCTGTTTTGGACAACTTTTCTTTTCTTCCTGCCAAACACTTGGCAGACATCCGTGCAACTTCTAGAACACGATGGGAGATGTTTTCTGTGCTGGCACAGTTTTTCCTAGCCAGACATAGTGGAAAAGCTTGTTGCCGAGGTGTAGATGAGAAGAGGAGCTAAAGAGGAAGGTAGGATGCTCTCCGGAGGTAAGAGCCGCTGCCGGGCGTCTTTCGGCAGAAGCCGCGCTAAGGAGAGCACTGTGAGCGGCACAATCGTCTTTGCGCGAAGAAGCCGCTTCTTGGGCTCCGGGAGCCGGCGAGAGCGGCAGCTTCGGGAAGGTGAAGAAGCAAGCTGTACAACACTGGGATTGTGTGCGCACCTTGCCAACTGATAGAAAACAGTACCTTTGCACTCTCCTGACTTTTCCAATCACAGGAACATTCGATTGGAAGCTGTTTTGGACAACTTTTCTTTTCTTCCTGCCAAACACTTGGCAGACATCCGTGCAACTTCTAGAACACGATGGGAGATGTTTTCTGTGCTGGCACAGTTTTTCCTAGCCAGACATAGTGGAAAAGCTTGTTGCCGAGGTGTAGATGAGAAGAGGAGCTAAAGAGGAAGGTAGGATGCTCTCCGGAGGTAAGAGCCGCTGCCGGGCGTCTTTCGGCAGAAGCCGCGCTAAGGAGAGCACTGTGAGCGGCACAATCGTCTTTGCGCGAAGAAGCCGCTTCTTGGGCTCCGGCAGCCGGCGAGAGCGGCAGCTTCGGGAAGGTGAAGAAGCAAGCTGTACAACACTGGGATTGTGTGCGCACCTTGCCAACTGATAGAAAACAGTACCTTTGCACTCTCCTGACTTTTCCAATCACAGGAACATTCGATTGGAAGCTGTTTTGGACAACTTTTCTTTTCTTCCTGCCAAACACTTGGCAGACATCCGTGCAACTTCTAGAACACGATGGGAGATGTTTTCTGTGCTGGCACAGTTTTTCCTAGCCAGACATAGTGGAAAAGCTTGTTGCCGAGGTGTAGATGAGAAGAGGAGCTAAAGAGGAAGGTAGGATGCTCTCCGGAGGTAAGAGCCGCTGCCGGGCGTCTTTCGGCAGAAGCCGCGCTAAGGAGAGCACTGTGAGCGGCACAATCGTCTTTGCGCGAAGAAGCCGCTTCTTGGGCTCCGGCAGCCGGCGAGAGCGGCAGCTTCGGGAAGGTGAAGAAGCAAGCTGTACAACACTGGGATTGTGTGCGCACCTTGCCAACTGATAGAAAACAGTACCTTTGCACTCTCCTGACTTTTCCAATCACAGGAACATTCGATTGGAAGCTGTTTTGGACAACTTTTCTTTTCTTCCTGCCAAACACTTGGCAGACATCCGTGCAACTTCTAGAACACGATGGGAGATGTTTTCTGTGCTGGCACAGTTTTTCCTAGCCAGACATAGTGGAAAAGCTTGTTGCCGAGGTGTAGATGAGAAGAGGAGCTAAAGAGGAAGGTAGGATGCTCTCCGGAGGTAAGAGCCGCTGCCGGGCGTCTTTCGGCAGAAGCCGCGCTAAGGAGAGCGCTGTGAGCGGCACAATCGTCTTTGCGCGAAGAAGCCGCTTCTTGGGCTCCGGCAGCCGGCGAGAGCGGCAGCTTCGGGAAGGTGAAGAAGCAAGCTGTACAACACTGGGATTGTGTGCGCACCTTGCCAACTGATAGAAAACAGTACCTTTGCACTCTCCTGACTTTTCCAATCACAGGAACATTCGATTGGAAGCTGTTTTGGACAACTTTTCTTTTCTTCCTGCCAAACACTTGGCAGACATCCGTGCAACTTCTAGAACACGATGGGAGATGTTTTCTGTGCTGGCACAGTTTTTCCTAGCCAGACATAGTGGAAAAGCTTGTTGCCGAGGTGTAGATGAGAAGAGGAGCTAAAGAGGAAGGTAGGATGCTCTCCGGAGGTAAGAGCCGCTGCCGGGCGTCTTTCGGCAGAAGCCGCGCTAAGGAGAGCCCTGTGAGCGGCACAATCGTCTTTGCGCGAAGAAGCCGCTTCTTGGGCTCCGGCAGCGGCGAGAGCGGCAGCTTCGGGAAGGTGAAGAAGCAAGCTGTACAACACTGGGATTGTGTGCGCACCTTGCCAACTGATAGAAAACAGTACCTTTGCACTCTCCTGACTTTTCCAATCACAGGAACATTCGATTGGAAGCTGTTTTGGACAACTTTTCTTTTCTTCCTGCCAAACACTTGGCAGACATCCGTGCAACTTCTAGAACACGATGGGAGATGTTTTCTGTGCTGGCACAGTTTTTCCTAGCCAGACATAGTGGAAAAGCTTGTTGCCGAGGTGTAGATGAGAAGAGGAGCTAAAGAGGAAGGTAGGATGCTCTCCGGAGGTAAGAGCCGCTGCCGGGCGTCTTTCGGCAGAAGCCGCGCTAAGGAGAGCGCTGTGAGCGGCACAATCGTCTTTGCGCGAAGAAGCCGCTTCTTGGGCTCCGGCAGCCGGCGAGAGCGGCAGCTTCGGGAAGGTGAAGAAGCAAGCTGTACAACACTGGGATTGTGTGCGCACCTTGCCAACTGATAGAAAACAGTACCTTTGCACTCTCCTGACTTTTCCAATCACAGGAACATTCGATTGGAAGCTGTTTTGGACAACTTTTCTTTTCTTCCTGCCAAACACTTGGCAGACATCCGTGCAACTTCTAGAACACGATGGGAGATGTTTTCTGTGCTGGCACAGTTTTTCCTAGCCAGACATAGTGGAAAAGCTTGTTGCCGAGGTGTAGATGAGAAGAGGAGCTAAAGAGGAAGGTAGGATGCTCTCCGGAGGTAAGAGCCGCTGCCGGGCGTCTTTCGGCAGAAGCCGCGCTAAGGAGAGCGCTGTGAGCGGCACAATCGTCTTTGCGCGAAGAAGCCGCTTCTTGGGCTCCGGCAGCCGGCGAGAGCGGCAGCTTCGGGAAGGTGAAGAAGCAAGCTGTACAACACTGGGATTGTGTGCGCACCTTGCCAACTGATAGAAAACAGTACCTTTGCACTCTCCTGACTTTTCCAATCACAGGAACATTCGATTGGAAGCTGTTTTGGACAACTTTTCTTTTCTTCCTGCCAAACACTTGGCAGACATCCGTGCAACTTCTAGAACACGATGGGAGATGTTTTCTGTGCTGGCACAGTTTTTCCTAGCCAGACATAGTGGAAAAGCTTGTTGCCGAGGTGTAGATGAGAAGAGGAGCTAAAGAGGAAGGTAGGATGCTCTCCGGAGGTAAGAGCCGCTGCCGGGCGTCTTTCGGCAGAAGCCGCGCTAAGGAGAGCGCTGTGAGCGGCACAATCGTCTTTGCGCGAAGAAGCCGCTTCTTGGGCTCCGGCAGCCGGCGAGAGCGGCAGCTTCGGGAAGGTGAAGAAGCAAGCTGTACAACACTGGGATTGTGTGCGCACCTTGCCAACTGATAGAAAACAGTACCTTTGCACTCTCCTGACTTTTCCAATCACAGGAACATTCGATTGGAAGCTGTTTTGGACAACTTTTCTTTTCTTCCTGCCAAACACTTGGCAGACATCCGTGCAACTTCTAGAACACGATGGGAGATGTTTTCTGTGCTGGCACAGTTTTTCCTAGCCAGACATAGTGGAAAAGCTTGTTGCCGAGGTGTAGATGAGAAGAGGAGCTAAAGAGGAAGGTAGGATGCTCTCCGGAGGTAAGAGCCGCTGCCGGGCGTCTTTCGGCAGAAGCCGCGCTAAGGAGAGCGCTGTGAGCGGCACAATCGTCTTTGCGCGAAGAAGCCGCTTCTTGGGCTCCGGCAGCCGGCGAGAGCGGCAGCTTCGGGAAGGTGAAGAAGCAAGCTGTACAACACTGGGATTGTGTGCGCACCTTGCCAACTGATAGAAAACAGTACCTTTGCACTCTCCTGACTTTTCCAATCACAGGAACATTCGATTGGAAGCTGTTTTGGACAACTTTTCTTTTCTTCCTGCCAAACACTTGGCAGACATCCGTGCAACTTCTAGAACACGATGGGAGATGTTTTCTGTGCTGGCACAGTTTTTCCTAGCCAGACATAGTGGAAAAGCTTGTTGCCGAGGTGTAGATGAGAAGAGGAGCTAAAGAGGAAGGTAGGATGCTCTCCGGAGGTAAGAGCCGCTGCCGGGCGTCTTTCGGCAGAAGCCGCGCTAAGGAGAGCGCTGTGAGCGGCACAATCGTCTTTGCGCGAAGAAGCCGCTTCTTGGGCTCCGGCAGCCGGCGAGAGCGGCAGCTTCGGGAAGGTGAAGAAGCAAGCTGTACAACACTGGGATTGTGTGCGCACCTTGCCAACTGATAGAAAACAGTACCTTTGCACTCTCCTGACTTTTCCAATCACAGGAACATTCGATTGGAAGCTGTTTTGGACAACTTTTCTTTTCTTCCTGCCAAACACTTGGCAGACATCCGTGCAACTTCTAGAACACGATGGGAGATGTTTTCTGTGCTGGCACAGTTTTTCCTAGCCAGACATAGTGGAAAAGCTTGTTGCCGAGGTGTAGATGAGAAGAGGAGCTAAAGAGGAAGGTAGGATGCTCTCCGGAGGTAAGAGCCGCTGCCGGGCGTCTTTCGGCAGAAGCCGCGCTAAGGAGAGCGCTGTGAGCGGCACAATCGTCTTTGCGCGAAGAAGCCGCTTCTTGGGCTCCGGCAGCCGGCGAGAGCGGCAGCTTCGGGAAGGTGAAGAAGCAAGCTGTACAACACTGGGATTGTGTGCGCACCTTGCCAACTGATAGAAAACAGTACCTTTGCACTCTCCTGACTTTTCCAATCACAGGAACATTCGATTGGAAGCTGTTTTGGACAACTTTTCTTTTCTTCCTGCCAAACACTTGGCAGACATCCGTGCAACTTCTAGAACACGATGGGAGATGTTTTCTGTGCTGGCACAGTTTTTCCTAGCCAGACATAGTGGAAAAGCTTGTTGCCGAGGTGTAGATGAGAAGAGGAGCTAAAGAGGAAGGTAGGATGCTCTCCGGAGGTAAGAGCCGCTGCCGGGCGTCTTTCGGCAGAAGCCGCGCTAAGGAGAGCGCTGTGAGCGGCACAATCGTCTTTGCGCGAAGAAGCCGCTTCTTGGGCTCCGGCAGCCGGCGAGAGCGGCAGCTTCGGGAAGGTGAAGAAGCAAGCTGTACAACACTGGGATTGTGTGCGCACCTTGCCAACTGATAGAAAACAGTACCTTTGCACTCTCCTGACTTTTCCAATCACAGGAACATTCGATTGGAAGCTGTTTTGGACAACTTTTCTTTTCTTCCTGCCAAACACTTGGCAGACATCCGTGCAACTTCTAGAACACGATGGGAGATGTTTTCTGTGCTGGCACAGTTTTTCCTAGCCAGACATAGTGGAAAAGCTTGTTGCCGAGGTGTAGATGAGAAGAGGAGCTAAAGAGGAAGGTAGGATGCTCTCCGGAGGTAAGAGCCGCTGCCGGGCGTCTTTCGGCAGAAGCCGCGCTAAGGAGAGCGCTGTGAGCGGCACAATCGTCTTTGCGCGAAGAAGCCGCTTCTTGGGCTCCGGCAGCCGGCGAGAGCGGCAGCTTCGGGAAGGTGAAGAAGCAAGCTGTACAACACTGGGATTGTGTGCGCACCTTGCCAACTGATAGAAAACAGTACCTTTGCACTCTCCTGACTTTTCCAATCACAGGAACATTCGATTGGAAGCTGTTTTGGACAACTTTTCTTTTCTTCCTGCCAAACACTTGGCAGACATCCGTGCAACTTCTAGAACACGAGGGGAGATGTTTTCTGTGCTGGCACAGTTTTTCCTAGCCAGACATAGTGGAAAAGCTTGTTGCCGAGGTGTAGATGAGAAGAGGAGCTAAAGAGGAAGGTAGGATGCTCTCCGGAGGTAAGAGCCGCTGCCGGGCGTCTTTCGGCAGAAGCCGCGCTAAGGAGAGCGCTGTGAGCGGCACAATCGTCTTTGCGCGAAGAAGCCGCTTCTTGGGCTCCGGCAGCCGGCGAGAGCGGCAGCTTCGGGAAGGTGAAGAAGCAAGCTGTACAACACTGGGATTGTGTGCGCACCTTGCCAACTGATAGAAAACAGTACCTTTGCACTCTCCTGACTTTTCCAATCACAGGAACATTCGATTGGAAGCTGTTTTGGACAACTTTTCTTTTCTTCCTGCCAAACACTTGGCAGACATCCGTGCAACTTCTAGAACACGATGGGAGATGTTTTCTGTGCTGGCACAGTTTTTCCTAGCCAGACATAGTGGAAAAGCTTGTTGCCGAGGTGTAGATGAGAAGAGGAGCTAAAGAGGAAGGTAGGATGCTCTCCGGAGGTAAGAGCCGCTGCCGGGCGTCTTTCGGCAGAAGCCGCGCTAAGGAGAGCGCTGTGAGCGGCACAATCGTCTTTGCGCGAAGAAGCCGCTTCTTGGGCTCCGGCAGCCGGCGAGAGCGGCAGCTTCGGGAAGGTGAAGAAGCAAGCTGTACAACACTGGGATTGTGTGCGCACCTTGCCAACTGATAGAAAACAGTACCTTTGCACTCTCCTGACTTTTCCAATCACAGGAACATTCGATTGGAAGCTGTTTTGGACAACTTTTCTTTTCTTCCTGCCAAACACTTGGCAGACATCCGTGCAACTTCTAGAACACGATGGGAGATGTTTTCTGTGCTGGCACAGTTTTTCCTAGCCAGACATAGTGGAAAAGCTTGTTGCCGAGGTGTAGATGAGAAGAGGAGCTAAAGAGGAAGGTAGGATGCTCTCCGGAGGTAAGAGCCGCTGCCGGGCGTCTTTCGGCAGAAGCCGCGCTAAGGAGAGCACTGTGAGCGGCACAATCGTCTTTGCGCGAAGAAGCCGCTTCTTGGGCTCCGGCAGCCGGCGAGAGCGGCAGCTTCGGGAAGGTGAAGAAGCAAGCTGTACAACACTGGGATTGTGTGCGCACCTTGCCAACTGATAGAAAACAGTACCTTTGCACTCTCCTGACTTTTCCAATCACAGGAACATTCGATTGGAAGCTGTTTTGGACAACTTTTCTTTTCTTCCTGCCAAACACTTGGCAGACATCCGTGCAACTTCTAGAACACGATGGGAGATGTTTTCTGTGCTGGCACAGTTTTTCCTAGCCAGACATAGTGGAAAAGCTTGTTGCCGAGGTGTAGATGAGAAGAGGAGCTAAAGAGGAAGGTAGGATGCTCTCCGGAGGTAAGAGCCGCTGCCGGGCGTCTTTCGGCAGAAGCCGCGCTAGGAGAGCACTGTGAGCGGCACAATCGTCTTTGCGCGAAGAAGCCGCTTCTTGGGCTCCGGCAGCCGGCGAGAGCGGCAGCTTCGGGAAGGTGAAGAAGCAAGCTGTACAACACTGGGATTGTGTGCGCACCTTGCCAACTGATAGAAAACAGTACCTTTGCACTCTCCTGACTTTTCCAATCACAGGAACATTCGATTGGAAGCTGTTTTGGACAACTTTTCTTTTCTTCCTGCCAAACACTTGGCAGACATCCGTGCAACTTCTAGAACACGATGGGAGATGTTTTCTGTGCTGGCACAGTTTTTCCTAGCCAGACATAGTGGAAAAGCTTGTTGCCGAGGTGTAGATGAGAAGAGGAGCTAAAGAGGAAGGTAGGATGCTCTCCGGAGGTAAGAGCCGCTGCCGGGCGTCTTTCGGCAGAAGCCGCGCTAAGGAGAGCACTGTGAGCGGCACAATCGTCTTTGCGCGAAGAAGCCGCTTCTTGGGCTCCGGCAGCCGGCGAGAGCGGCAGCTTCGGGAAGGTGAAGAAGCAAGCTGTACAACACTGGGATTGTGTGCGCACCTTGCCAACTGATAGAAAACAGTACCTTTGCACTCTCCTGACTTTTCCAATCACAGGAACATTCGATTGGAAGCTGTTTTGGACAACTTTTCTTTTCTTCCTGCCAAACACTTGGCAGACATCCGTGCAACTTCTAGAACACGATGGGAGATGTTTTCTGTGCTGGCACAGTTTTTCCTAGCCAGACATAGTGGAAAAGCTTGTTGCCGAGGTGTAGATGAGAAGAGGAGCTAAAGAGGAAGGTAGGATGCTCTCCGGAGGTAAGAGCCGCTGCCGGGCGTCTTTCGGCAGAAGCCGCGCTAAGGAGAGCACTGTGAGCGGCACAATCGTCTTTGCGCGAAGAAGCCGCTTCTTGGGCTCCGGCAGCCGGCGAGAGCGGCAGCTTCGGGAAGGTGAAGAAGCAAGCTGTACAACACTGGGATTGTGTGCGCACCTTGCCAACTGATAGAAAACAGTACCTTTGCACTCTCCTGACTTTTCCAATCACAGGAACATTCGATTGGAAGCTGTTTTGGACAACTTTTCTTTTCTTCCTGCCAAACACTTGGCAGACATCCGTGCAACTTCTAGAACACGATGGGAGATGTTTTCTGTGCTGGCACAGTTTTTCCTAGCCAGACATAGTGGAAAAGCTTGTTGCCGAGGTGTAGATGAGAAGAGGAGCTAAAGAGGAAGGTAGGATGCTCTCCGGAGGTAAGAGCCGCTGCCGGGCGTCTTTCGGCAGAAGCCGCGCTAAGGAGAGCACTGTGAGCGGCACAATCGTCTTTGCGCGAAGAAGCCGCTTCTTGGGCTCCGGCAGCCGGCGAGAGCGGCAGCTTCGGGAAGGTGAAGAAGCAAGCTGTACAACACTGGGATTGTGTGCGCACCTTGCCAACTGATAGAAAACAGTACCTTTGCACTCTCCTGACTTTTCCAATCACAGGAACATTCGATTGGAAGCTGTTTTGGACAACTTTTCTTTTCTTCCTGCCAAACACTTGGCAGACATCCGTGCAACTTCTAGAACACGATGGGAGATGTTTTCTGTGCTGGCACAGTTTTTCCTAGCCAGACATAGTGGAAAAGCTTGTTGCCGAGGTGTAGATGAGAAGAGGAGCTAAAGAGGAAGGTAGGATGCTCTCCGGAGGTAAGAGCCGCTGCCGGGCGTCTTTCGGCAGAAGCCGCGCTAAGGAGAGCACTGTGAGCGGCACAATCGTCTTTGCGCGAAGAAGCCGCTTCTTGGGCTCCGGCAGCCGGCGAGAGCGGCAGCTTCGGGAAGGTGAAGAAGCAAGCTGTACAACACTGGGATTGTGTGCGCACCTTGCCAACTGATAGAAAACAGTACCTTTGCACTCTCCTGACTTTTCCAATCACAGGAACATTCGATTGGAAGCTGTTTTGGACAACTTTTCTTTTCTTCCTGCCAAACACTTGGCAGACATCCGTGCAACTTCTAGAACACGATGGGAGATGTTTTCTGTGCTGGCACAGTTTTTCCTAGCCAGACATAGTGGAAAAGCTTGTTGCCGAGGTGTAGATGAGAAGAGGAGCTAAAGAGGAAGGTAGGATGCTCTCCGGAGGTAAGAGCCGCTGCCGGGCGTCTTTCGGCAGAAGCCGCGCTAAGGAGAGCGCTGTGAGCGGCACAATCGTCTTTGCGCGAAGAAGCCGCTTCTTGGGCTCCGGCAGCCGGCGAGAGCGGCAGCTTCGGGAAGGTGAAGAAGCAAGCTGTACAACACTGGGATTGTGTGCGCACCTTGCCAACTGATAGAAAACAGTACCTTTGCACTCTCCTGACTTTTCCAATCACAGGAACATTCGATTGGAAGCTGTTTTGGACAACTTTTCTTTTCTTCCTGCCAAACACTTGGCAGACATCCGTGCAACTTCTAGAACACGATGGGAGATGTTTTCTGTGCTGGCACAGTTTTTCCTAGCCAGACATAGTGGAAAAGCTTGTTGCCGAGGTGTAGATGAGAAGAGGAGCTAAAGAGGAAGGTAGGATGCTCTCCGGAGGTAAGAGCCGCTGCCGGGCGTCTTTCGGCAGAAGCCGCGCTAAGGAGAGCGCTGTGAGCGGCACAATCGTCTTTGCGCGAAGAAGCCGCTTCTTGGGCTCCGGCAGCCGGCGAGAGCGGCAGCTTCGGGAAGGTGAAGAAGCAAGCTGTACAACACTGGGATTGTGTGCGCACCTTGCCAACTGATAGAAAACAGTACCTTTGCACTCTCCTGACTTTTCCAATCACAGGAACATTCGATTGGAAGCTGTTTTGGACAACTTTTCTTTTCTTCCTGCCAAACACTTGGCAGACATCCGTGCAACTTCTAGAACACGATGGGAGATGTTTTCTGTGCTGGCACAGTTTTTCCTAGCCAGACATAGTGGAAAAGCTTGTTGCCGAGGTGTAGATGAGAAGAGGAGCTAAAGAGGAAGGTAGGATGCTCTCCGGAGGTAAGAGCCGCTGCCGGGCGTCTTTCGGCAGAAGCCGCGCTAAGGAGAGCGCTGTGAGCGGCACAATCGTCTTTGCGCGAAGAAGCCGCTTCTTGGGCTCCGGCAGCCGGCGAGAGCGGCAGCTTCGGGAAGGTGAAGAAGCAAGCTGTACAACACTGGGATTGTGTGCGCACCTTGCCAACTGATAGAAAACAGTACCTTTGCACTCTCCTGACTTTTCCAATCACAGGAACATTCGATTGGAAGCTGTTTTGGACAACTTTTCTTTTCTTCCTGCCAAACACTTGGCAGACATCCGTGCAACTTCTAGAACACGATGGGAGATGTTTTCTGTGCTGGCACAGTTTTTCCTAGCCAGACATAGTGGAAAAGCTTGTTGCCGAGGTGTAGATGAGAAGAGGAGCTAAAGAGGAAGGTAGGATGCTCTCCGGAGGTAAGAGCCGCTGCCGGGCGTCTTTCGGCAGAAGCCGCGCTAAGGAGAGCGCTGTGAGCGGCACAATCGTCTTTGCGCGAAGAAGCCGCTTCTTGGGCTCCGGCAGCCGGCGAGAGCGGCAGCTTCGGGAAGGTGAAGAAGCAAGCTGTACAACACTGGGATTGTGTGCGCACCTTGCCAACTGATAGAAAACAGTACCTTTGCACTCTCCTGACTTTTCCAATCACAGGAACATTCGATTGGAAGCTGTTTTGGACAACTTTTCTTTTCTTCCTGCCAAACACTTGGCAGACATCCGTGCAACTTCTAGAACACGAGGGGAGATGTTTTCTGTGCTGGCACAGTTTTTCCTAGCCAGACATAGTGGAAAAGCTTGTTGCCGAGGTGTAGATGAGAAGAGGAGCTAAAGAGGAAGGTAGGATGCTCTCCGGAGGTAAGAGCCGCTGCCGGGCGTCTTTCGGCAGAAGCCGCGCTAAGGAGAGCGCTGTGAGCGGCACAATCGTCTTTGCGCGAAGAAGCCGCTTCTTGGGCTCCGGCAGCCGGCGAGAGCGGCAGCTTCGGGAAGGTGAAGAAGCAAGCTGTACAACACTGGGATTGTGTGCGCACCTTGCCAACTGATAGAAAACAGTACCTTTGCACTCTCCTGACTTTTCCAATCACAGGAACATTCGATTGGAAGCTGTTTTGGACAACTTTTCTTTTCTTCCTGCCAAACACTTGGCAGACATCCGTGCAACTTCTAGAACACGAGGGGAGATGTTTTCTGTGCTGGCACAGTTTTTCCTAGCCAGACATAGTGGAAAAGCTTGTTGCCGAGGTGTAGATGAGAAGAGGAGCTAAAGAGGAAGGTAGGATGCTCTCCGGAGGTAAGAGCCGCTGCCGGGCGTCTTTCGGCAGAAGCCGCGCTAAGGAGAGCACTGTGAGCGGCACAATCGTCTTTGCGCGAAGAAGCCGCTTCTTGGGCTCCGGCAGCCGGCGAGAGCGGCAGCTTCGGGAAGGTGAAGAAGCAAGCTGTACAACACTGGGATTGTGTGCGCACCTTGCCAACTGATAGAAAACAGTACCTTTGCACTCTCCTGACTTTTCCAATCACAGGAACATTCGATTGGAAGCTGTTTTGGACAACTTTTCTTTTCTTCCTGCCAAACACTTGGCAGACATCCGTGCAACTTCTAGAACACGATGGGAGATGTTTTCTGTGCTGGCACAGTTTTTCCTAGCCAGACATAGTGGAAAAGCTTGTTGCCGAGGTGTAGATGAGAAGAGGAGCTAAAGAGGAAGGTAGGATGCTCTCCGGAGGTAAGAGCCGCTGCCGGGCGTCTTTCGGCAGAAGCCGCGCTAAGGAGAGCACTGTGAGCGGCACAATCGTCTTTGCGCGAAGAAGCCGCTTCTTGGGCTCCGGCAGCCGGCGAGAGCGGCAGCTTCGGGAAGGTGAAGAAGCAAGCTGTACAACACTGGGATTGTGTGCGCACCTTGCCAACTGATAGAAAACAGTACCTTTGCACTCTCCTGACTTTTCCAATCACAGGAACATTCGATTGGAAGCTGTTTTGGACAACTTTTCTTTTCTTCCTGCCAAACACTTGGCAGACATCCGTGCAACTTCTAGAACACGATGGGAGATGTTTTCTGTGCTGGCACAGTTTTTCCTAGCCAGACATAGTGGAAAAGCTTGTTGCCGAGGTGTAGATGAGAAGAGGAGCTAAAGAGGAAGGTAGGATGCTCTCCGGAGGTAAGAGCCGCTGCCGGGCGTCTTTCGGCAGAAGCCGCGCTAAGGAGAGCGCTGTGAGCGGCACAATCGTCTTTGCGCGAAGAAGCCGCTTCTTGGGCTCCGGCAGCCGGCGAGAGCGGCAGCTTCGGGAAGGTGAAGAAGCAAGCTGTACAACACTGGGATTGTGTGCGCACCTTGCCAACTGATAGAAAACAGTACCTTTGCACTCTCCTGACTTTTCCAATCACAGGAACATTCGATTGGAAGCTGTTTTGGACAACTTTTCTTTTCTTCCTGCCAAACACTTGGCAGACATCCGTGCAACTTCTAGAACACGAGGGGAGATGTTTTCTGTGCTGGCACAGTTTTTCCTAGCCAGACATAGTGGAAAAGCTTGTTGCCGAGGTGTAGATGAGAAGAGGAGCTAAAGAGGAAGGTAGGATGCTCTCCGGAGGTAAGAGCCGCTGCCGGGCGTCTTTCGGCAGAAGCCGCGCTAAGGAGAGCGCTGTGAGCGGCACAATCGTCTTTGCGCGAAGAAGCCGCTTCTTGGGCTCCGGCAGCCGGCGAGAGCGGCAGCTTCGGGAAGGTGAAGAAGCAAGCTGTACAACACTGGGATTGTGTGCGCACCTTGCCAACTGATAGTAAAACAGTACCTTTGCACTCTCCTGACTTTTCCAATCACAGGAACATTCGATTGGAAGCTGTTTTGGACAACTTTTCTTTTCTTCCTGCCAAACACTTGGCAGACATCCGTGCAACTTCTAGAACACGATGGAGATGTTTTCTGTGCTGGCACAGTTTTTCCTAGCCAGACATAGTGGAAAAGCTTGTTGCCGAGGTGTAGATGAGAAGAGGAGCTAAAGAGGAAGGTAGGATGCTCTCCGGAGGTAAGAGCCGCTGCCGGGCGTCTTTCGGCAGAAGCCGCGCTAAGGAGAGCGCTGTGAGCGGCACAATCGTCTTTGCGCGAAGAAGCCGCTTCTTGGGCTCCGGCAGCCGGCGAGAGCGGCAGCTTCGGGAAGGTGAAGAAGCAAGCTGTACAACACTGGGATTGTGTGCGCACCTTGCCAACTGATAGAAAACAGTACCTTTGCACTCTCCTGACTTTTCCAATCACAGGAACATTCGATTGGAAGCTGTTTTGGACAACTTTTCTTTTCTTCCTGCCAAACACTTGGCAGACATCCGTGCAACTTCTAGAACACGATGGGAGATGTTTTCTGTGCTGGCACAGTTTTTCCTAGCCAGACATAGTGGAAAAGCTTGTTGCCGAGGTGTAGATGAGAAGAGGAGCTAAAGAGGAAGGTAGGATGCTCTCCGGAGGTAAGAGCCGCTGCCGGGCGTCTTTCGGCAGAAGCCGCGCTAGGGAGAGCACTGTGAGCGGCACAATCGTCTTTGCGCGAAGAAGCCGCTTCTTGGGTTCCGGCAGCCAGCGAGAGCGGCAGCTTCGGGAAGGTGAAGAAGCAAGCTGTACAACACTGGGATTGTGTGCGCACCTTGCCAACTGATAGAAAACAGTACCTTTGCACTCTCCTGACTTTTCCAATCACAGGAACATTCGATTGGAAGCTGTTTTGGACAACTTTTCTTTTCTTCCTGCCAAACACTTGGCAGACATCCGTGCAACTTCTAGAACACGAGGGGAGATGTTTTCTGTGCTGGCACAGTTTTTCTAGCCAGACATAGTGGAAAAGCTTGTTGCCGAGGTGTAGATGAGAAGAGGAGCTAAAGAGGAAGGTAGGATGCTCTCCGGAGGTAAGAGCCGCTGCCGGGCGTCTTTCGGCAGAAGCCGCGCTAAGGAGAGCACTGTGAGCGGCACAATCGTCTTTGCGCGAAGAAGCCGCTTCTTGGGCTCCGGCAGCCGGCGAGAGCGGCAGCTTCGGGAAGGTGAAGAAGCAAGCTGTACAACACTGGGATTGTGTGCGCACCTTGCCAACTGATAGAAAACAGTACCTTTGCACTCTCCTGACTTTTCCAATCACAGGAACATTCGATTGGAAGCTGTTTTGGACAACTTTTCTTTTCTTCCTGCCAAACACTTGGCAGACATCCGTGCAACTTCTAGAACACGATGGGAGATGTTTTCTGTGCTGGCACAGTTTTTCCTAGCCAGACATAGTGGAAAAGCTTGTTGCCGAGGTGTAGATGAGAAGAGGAGCTAAAGAGGAAGGTAGGATGCTCTCCGGAGGTAAGAGCCGCTGCCGGGCGTCTTTCGGCAGAAGCCGCGCTAAGGAGAGCCCTGTGAGCGGCACAATCGTCTTTGCGCGAAGAAGCCGCTTCTTGGGCTCCGGCAGCCGGCGAGAGCGGCAGCTTCGGGAAGGTGAAGAAGCAAGCTGTACCACACTGGGATTGTGTGCGCACCTTGCCAACTGATAGAAAACAGTACCTTTGCACTCTCCTGACTTTTCAATCACAGGAACATTCGATTGGAAGCTGTTTTGGACAACTTTTCTTTTCTTCCTGCCAAACACTTGGCAGACATCCGTGCAACTTCTAGAACACGATGGGAGATGTTTTCTGTGCTGGCACAGTTTTTCCTAGCCAGACATAGTGGAAAAGCTTGTTGCCGAGGTGTAGATGAGAAGAGGAGCTAAAGAGGAAGGTAGGATGCTCTCCGGAGGTAAGAGCCGCTGCCGGGCGTCTTTCGGCAGAAGCCGCGCTAAGGAGAGCACTGTGAGCGGCACAATCGTCTTTGCGCGAAGAAGCCGCTTCTTGGGCTCCGGGAGCCGGCGAGAGCGGCAGCTTCGGGAAGGTGAAGAAGCAAGCTGTACAACACTGGGATTGTGTGCGCACCTTGCCAACTGATAGAAAACAGTACCTTTGCACTCTCCTGACTTTTCCAATCACAGGAACATTCGATTGGAAGCTGTTTTGGACAACTTTTCTTTTCTTCCTGCCAAACACTTGGCAGACATCCGTGCAACTTCTAGAACACGATGGGAGATGTTTTCTGTGCTGGCACAGTTTTTCCTAGCCAGACATAGTGGAAAAGCTTGTTGCCGAGGTGTAGATGAGAAGAGGAGCTAAAGAGGAAGGTAGGATGCTCTCCGGAGGTAAGAGCCGCTGCCGGGCGTCTTTCGGCAGAAGCCGCGCTAAGGTGAGCGCTGTGAGCGGCACAATCGTCTTTGCGCGAAGAAGCCGCTTCTTGGGCTCCGGCAGCCGGCGAGAGCGGCAGCTTCGGGAAGGTGAAGAAGCAAGCTGTACAACACTGGGATTGTGTGCGCACCTTGCCAACTGATAGAAAACAGTACCTTTGCACTCTCCTGACTTTTCCAATCACAGGAACATTCGATTGGAAGCTGTTTTGGACAACTTTTCTTTTCTTCCTGCCAAACACTTGGCAGACATCCGTGCAACTTCTAGAACACGATGGGAGATGTTTTCTGTGCTGGCACAGTTTTTCCTAGCCAGACATAGTGGAAAAGCTTGTTGCCGAGGTGTAGATGAGAAGAGGAGCTAAAGAGGAAGGTAGGATGCTCTCCGGAGGTAAGAGCCGCTGCCGGGCGTCTTTCGGCAGAAGCCGCGCTAAGGAGAGCGCTGTGAGCGGCACAATCGTCTTTGCGCGAAGAAGCCGCTTCTTGGGCTCCGGCAGCCGGCGAGAGCGGCAGCTTCGGGAAGGTGAAGAAGCAAGCTGTACAACACTGGGATTGTGTGCGCACCTTGCCAACTGATAGAAAACAGTACCTTTGCACTCTCCTGACTTTTCCAATCACAGGAACATTCGATTGGAAGCTGTTTTGGACAACTTTTCTTTTCTTCCTGCCAAACACTTGGCAGACATCCGTGCAACTTCTAGAACACGATGGGAGATGTTTTCTGTGCTGGCACAGTTTTTCCTAGCCAGACATAGTGGAAAAGCTTGTTGCCGAGGTGTAGATGAGAAGAGGAGCTAAAGAGGAAGGTAGGATGCTCTCCGGAGGTAAGAGCCGCTGCCGGGCGTCTTTCGGCAGAAGCCGCGCTAAGGAGAGCGCTGTGAGCGGCACAATCGTCTTTGCGCGAAGAAGCCGCTTCTTGGGCTCCGGCAGCCGGCGAGAGCGGCAGCTTCGGGAAGGTGAAGAAGCAAGCTGTACAACACTGGGATTGTGTGCGCACCTTGCCAACTGATAGAAAACAGTACCTTTGCACTCTCCTGACTTTTCCAATCACAGGAACATTCGATTGGAAGCTGTTTTGGACAACTTTTCTTTTCTTCCTGCCAAACACTTGGCAGACATCCGTGCAACTTCTAGAACACGATGGGAGATGTTTTCTGTGCTGGCACAGTTTTTCCTAGCCAGACATAGTGGAAAAGCTTGTTGCCGAGGTGTAGATGAGAAGAGGAGCTAAAGAGGAAGGTAGGATGCTCTCCGGAGGTAAGAGCCGCTGCCGGGCGTCTTTCGGCAGAAGCCGCGCTAAGGGAGAGCCCTGTGAGCGGCACAATCGTCTTTGCGCGAAGAAGCCGCTTCTTGGGCTCCGGCAGCCGGCGAGAGCGGCAGCTTCGGGAAGGTGAAGAAGCAAGCTGTACAACACTGGGATTGTGTGCGCACCTTGCCAACTGATAGAAAACAGTACCTTTGCACTCTCCTGACTTTTCCAATCACAGGAACATTCGATTGGAAGCTGTTTTGGACAACTTTTCTTTTCTTCCTGCCAAACACTTGGCAGACATCCGTGCAACTTCTAGAACACGATGGGAGATGTTTTCTGTGCTGGCACAGTTTTTCCTAGCCAGACATAGTGGAAAAGCTTGTTGCCGAGGTGTAGATGAGAAGAGGAGCTAAAGAGGAAGGTAGGATGCTCTCCGGAGGTAAGAGCCGCTGCCGGGCGTCTTTCGGCAGAAGCCGCGCTAAGGAGAGCGCTGTGAGCGGCACAATCGTCTTTGCGCGAAGAAGCCGCTTCTTGGGCTCCGGGAGCCGGCGAGAGCGGCAGCTTCGGGAAGGTGAAGAAGCAAGCTGTACAACACTGGGATTGTGTGCGCACCTTGCCAACTGATAGAAAACAGTACCTTTGCACTCTCCTGACTTTTCCAATCACAGGAACATTCGATTGGAAGCTGTTTTGGACAACTTTTCTTTTCTTCCTGCCAAACACTTGGCAGACATCCGTGCAACTTCTAGAACACGATGGGAGATGTTTTCTGTGCTGGCACAGTTTTTCCTAGCCAGACATAGTGGAAAAGCTTGTTGCCGAGGTGTAGATGAGAAGAGGAGCTAAAGAGGAAGGTAGGATGCTCTCCGGAGGTAAGAGCCGCTGCCGGGCGTCTTTCGGCAGAAGCCGCGCTAAGGAGAGCGCTGTGAGCGGCACAATCGTCTTTGCGCGAAGAAGCCGCTTCTTGGGCTCCGGCAGCCGGCGAGAGCGGCAGCTTCGGGAAGGTGAAGAAGCAAGCTGTACAACACTGGGATTGTGTGCGCACCTTGCCAACTGATAGAAAACAGTACCTTTGCACTCTCCTGACTTTTCCAATCACAGGAACATTCGATTGGAAGCTGTTTTGGACAACTTTTCTTTTCTTCCTGCCAAACACTTGGCAGACATCCGTGCAACTTCTAGAACACGAGGGGAGATGTTTTCTGTGCTGGCACAGTTTTTCCTAGCCAGACATAGTGGAAAAGCTTGTTGCCGAGGTGTAGATGAGAAGAGGAGCTAAAGAGGAAGGTAGGATGCTCTCCGGAGGTAAGAGCCGCTGCCGGGCGTCTTTCGGCAGAAGCCGCGCTAAGGAGAGCCCTGTGAGCGGCACAATCGTCTTTGCGCGAAGAAGCCGCTTCTTGGGCTCCGGCAGCCGGCGAGAGCGGCAGCTTCGGGAAGGTGAAGAAGCAAGCTGTACAACACTGGGATTGTGTGCGCACCTTGCCAACTGATAGAAAACAGTACCTTTGCACTCTCCTGACTTTTCCAATCACAGGAACATTCGATTGGAAGCTGTTTTGGACAACTTTTCTTTTCTTCCTGCCAAACACTTGGCAGACATCCGTGCAACTTCTAGAACACGATGGGAGATGTTTTCTGTGCTGGCACAGTTTTTCCTAGCCAGACATAGTGGAAAAGCTTGTTGCCGAGGTGTAGATGAGAAGAGGAGCTAAAGAGGAAGGTAGGATGCTCTCCGGAGGTAAGAGCCGCTGCCGGGCGTCTTTCGGCAGAAGCCGCGCTAAGGAGAGCGCTGTGAGCGGCACAATCGTCTTTGCGCGAAGAAGCCGCTTCTTGGGCTCCGGGAGCCGGCGAGAGCGGCAGCTTCGGGAAGGTGAAGAAGCAAGCTGTACAACACTGGGATTGTGTGCGCACCTTGCCAACTGATAGAAAACAGTACCTTTGCACTCTCCTGACTTTTCCAATCACAGGAACATTCGATTGGAAGCTGTTTTGGACAACTTTTCTTTTCTTCCTGCCAAACACTTGGCAGACATCCGTGCAACTTCTAGAACACGATGGGAGATGTTTTCTGTGCTGGCACAGTTTTTCCTAGCCAGACATAGTGGAAAAGCTTGTTGCCGAGGTGTAGATGAGAAGAGGAGCTAAAGAGGAAGGTAGGATGCTCTCCGGAGGTAAGAGCCGCTGCCGGGCGTCTTTCGGCAGAAGCCGCGCTAAGGAGAGCGCTGTGAGCGGCACAATCGTCTTTGCGCGAAGAAGCCGCTTCTTGGGCTCCGGCAGCCGGCGAGAGCGGCAGCTTCGGGAAGGTGAAGAAGCAAGCTGTACAACACTGGGATTGTGTGCGCACCTTGCCAACTGATAGAAAACAGTACCTTTGCACTCTCCTGACTTTTCCAATCACAGGAACATTCGATTGGAAGCTGTTTTGGACAACTTTTCTTTTCTTCCTGCCAAACACTTGGCAGACATCCGTGCAACTTCTAGAACACGAGGGGAGATGTTTTCTGTGCTGGCACAGTTTTTCCTAGCCAGACATAGTGGAAAAGCTTGTTGCCGAGGTGTAGATGAGAAGAGGAGCTAAAGAGGAAGGTAGGATGCTCTCCGGAGGTAAGAGCCGCTGCCGGGCGTCTTTCGGCAGAAAGCCGCGCTAAGGTGAGCGCTGTGAGCGGCACAATCGTCTTTGCGCGAAGAAGCCGCTTCTTGGGCTCCGGCAGCCGGCGAGAGCGGCAGCTTCGGGAAGGTGAAGAAGCAAGCTGTACAACACTGGGATTGTGTGCGCACCTTGCCAACTGATAGAAAACAGTACCTTTGCACTCTCCTGACTTTTCCAATCACAGGAACATTCGATTGGAAGCTGTTTTGGACAACTTTTCTTTTCTTCCTGCCAAACACTTGGCAGACATCCGTGCAACTTCTAGAACACGAGGGGAGATGTTTTCTGTGCTGGCACAGTTTTTCCTAGCCAGACATAGTGGAAAAGCTTGTTGCCGAGGTGTAGATGAGAAGAGGAGCTAAAGAGGAAGGTAGGATGCTCTCCGGAGGTAAGAGCCGCTGCCGGGCGTCTTTCGGCAGAAGCCGCGCTAAGGAGAGCACTGTGAGCGGCACAATCGTCTTTGCGCGAAGAAGCCGCTTCTTGGGCTCCGGCAGCCGGCGAGAGCGGCAGCTTCGGGAAGGTGAAGAAGCAAGCTGTACAACACTGGGATTGTGTGCGCACCTTGCCAACTGATAGAAAACAGTACCTTTGCACTCTCCTGACTTTTCCAATCACAGGAACATTCGATTGGAAGCTGTTTTGGACAACTTTTCTTTTCTTCCTGCCAAACACTTGGCAGACATCCGTGCAACTTCTAGAACACGATGGGAGATGTTTTCTGTGCTGGCACAGTTTTTCCTAGCCAGACATAGTGGAAAAGCTTGTTGCCGAGGTGTAGATGAGAAGAGGAGCTAAAGAGGAAGGTAGGATGCTCTCCGGAGGTAAGAGCCGCTGCCGGGCGTCTTTCGGCAGAAGCCGCGCTAAGGAGAGCACTGTGAGCGGCACAATCGTCTTTGCGCGAAGAAGCCGCTTCTTGGGCTCCGGCAGCCGGCGAGAGCGGCAGCTTCGGGAAGGTGAAGAAGCAAGCTGTACAACACTGGGATTGTGTGCGCACCTTGCCAACTGATAGAAAACAGTACCTTTGCACTCTCCTGACTTTTCCAATCACAGGAACATTCGATTGGAAGCTGTTTTGGACAACTTTTCTTTTCTTCCTGCCAAACACTTGGCAGACATCCGTGCAACTTCTAGAACACGATGGGAGATGTTTTCTGTGCTGGCACAGTTTTTCCTAGCCAGACATAGTGGAAAAGCTTGTTGCCGAGGTGTAGATGAGAAGAGGAGCTAAAGAGGAAGGTAGGATGCTCTCCGGAGGTAAGAGCCGCTGCCGGGCGTCTTTCGGCAGAAGCCGCGCTAAGGAGAGCGCTGTGAGCGGCACAATCGTCTTTGCGCGAAGAAGCCGCTTCTTGGGCTCCGGCAGCCGGCGAGAGCGGCAGCTTCGGGAAGGTGAAGAAGCAAGCTGTACAACACTGGGATTGTGTGCGCACCTTGCCAACTGATAGAAAACAGTACCTTTGCACTCTCCTGACTTTTCTTTTTCCAATCACAGGAACATTCGATTGGAAGCTGTTTTGGACAACTTTTCTTTTCTTCCTGCCAAACACTTGGCAGACATCCGTGCAACTTCTAGAACACGAGGGAGATGTTTTCTGTGCTGGCACAGTTTTTCCTAGCCAGACATAGTGGAAAAGCTTGTTGCCGAGGTGTAGATGAGAAGAGGAGCTAAAGAGGAAGGTAGGATGCTCTCCGGAGGTAAGAGCCGCTGCCGGCGTCTTTCGGCAGAAGCCGCGCTAAGGAGAGCGCTGTGAGCGGCACAATCGTCTTTGCGCGAAGAAGCCGCTTCTTGGGCTCCGGCAGCCGGCGAGAGCGGCAGCTTCGGAAGGTGAAGAAGCAAGCTGTACAACACTGGGATTGTGTGCGCACCTTGCCAACTGATAGAAAACAGTACCTTTGCACTCTCCTGACTTTTCCAATCACAGGAACATTCGATTGGAAGCTGTTTTGGACAACTTTTCTTTTCTTCCTGCCAAACACTTGGCAGACATCCGTGCAACTTCTAGAACACGATGGGAGATGTTTTCTGTGCTGGCACAGTTTTTCCTAGCCAGACATAGTGGAAAAGCTTGTTGCCGAGGTGTAGATGAGAAGAGGAGCTAAAGAGGAAGGTAGGATGCTCTCCGGAGGTAAGAGCCGCTGCCGGGCGTCTTTCGGCAGAAGCCGCGCTAAGGAGAGCGCTGTGAGCGGCACAATCGTCTTTGCGCGAAGAAGCCGCTTCTTGGGCTCCGGCAGCCGGCGAGAGCGGCAGCTTCGGGAAGGTGAAGAAGCAAGCTGTACAACACTGGGATTGTGTGCGCACCTTGCCAACTGATAGAAAACAGTACCTTTGCACTCTCCTGACTTTTCCAATCACAGGAACATTCGATTGGAAGCTGTTTTGGACAACTTTTCTTTTCTTCCTGCCAAACACTTGGCAGACATCCGTGCAACTTCTAGAACACGAGGGGAGATGTTTTCTGTGCTGGCACAGTTTTTCTAGCCAGACATAGTGGAAAAGCTTGTTGCCGAGGTGTAGATGAGAAGAGGAGCTAAAGAGGAAGGTAGGATGCTCTCCGGAGGTAAGAGCCGCTGCGGGCGTCTTTCGGCAGAAGCCGCGCTAGGGAGAGCACTGTGAGCGGCACAATCGTCTTTGCGCGAAGAAGCCGCTTCTTGGGTTCCGGCAGCCAGCGAGAGCGGCAGCTTCGGGAAGGGTGAAGAAGCAAGCTGTACAACACTGGGATTGTGTGCGCACCTTGCCAACTGATAGAAAACAGTACCTTTGCACTCTCCTGACTTTTCCAATCACAGGAACATTCGATTGGAAGCTGTTTTGGACAACTTTTCTTTTCTTCCTGCCAAACACTTGGCAGACATCCGTGCAACTTCTAGAACACGATGGGAGATGTTTTCTGTGCTGGCACAGTTTTTCCTAGCCAGACATAGTGGAAAAGCTTGTTGCCGAGGTGTAGATGAGAAGAGGAGCTAAAGAGGAAGGTAGGATGCTCTCCGGAGGTAAGAGCCGCTGCCGGGGCGTCTTTCGGCAGAAGCCGCGCTAAGGAGAGCGCTGTGAGCGGCACAATCGTCTTTGCGCGAAGAAGCCGCTTCTTGGGCTCCGGCAGCCGGCGAGAGCGGCAGCTTCGGGAAGGTGAAGAAGCAAGCTGTACAACACTGGGATTGTGTGCGCACCTTGCCAACTGATAGAAAACAGTACCTTTGCACTCTCCTGACTTTTCCAATCACAGGAACATTCGATTGGAAGCTGTTTTGGACAACTTTTCTTTTCTTCTGCCAAACACTTGGCAGACATCCGTGCAACTTCTAGAACACGATGGGAGATGTTTTCTGTGCTGGCACAGTTTTTCCTAGCCAGACATAGTGGAAAAGCTTGTTGCCGAGGTGTAGATGAGAAGAGGAGCTAAAGAGGAAGGTAGGATGCTCTCCGGAGGTAAGAGCCGCTGCCGGGCGTCTTTCGGCAGAAGCCGCGCTAAGGAGAGCGCTGTGAGCGGCACAATCGTCTTTGCGCGAAGAAGCCGCTTCTTGGGCTCCGGCAGCCGGCGAGAGCGGCAGCTTCGGGAAGGTGAAGAAGCAAGCTGTACAACACTGGGATTGTGTGCGCACCTTGCCAACTGATAGAAAACAGTACCTTTGCACTCTCCTGACTTTTCCAATCACAGGAACATTCGATTGGAAGCTGTTTTGGACAACTTTTCTTTTCTTCCTGCCAAACACTTGGCAGACATCCGTGCAACTTCTAGAACACGATGGGAGATGTTTTCTGTGCTGGCACAGTTTTTCCTAGCCAGACATAGTGGAAAAGCTTGTTGCCGAGGTGTAGATGAGAAGAGGAGCTAAAGAGGAAGGTAGGATGCTCTCCGGAGGTAAGAGCCGCTGCCGGGCGTCTTTCGGCAGAAGCCGCGCTAAGGAGAGCACTGTGAGCGGCACAATCGTCTTTGCGCGAAGAAGCCGCTTCTTGGGCTCCGGCAGCCGGCGAGAGCGGCAGCTTCGGGAAGGTGAAGAAGCAAGCTGTACAACACTGGGATTGTGTGCGCACCTTGCCAACTGATAGAAAACAGTACCTTTGCACTCTCCTGACTTTTCCAATCACAGGAACATTCGATTGGAAGCTGTTTTGGACAACTTTTCTTTTCTTCCTGCCAAACACTTGGCAGACATCCGTGCAACTTCTAGAACACGATGGGAGATGTTTTCTGTGCTGGCACAGTTTTTCCTAGCCAGACATAGTGGAAAAGCTTGTTGCCGAGGTGTAGATGAGAAGAGGAGCTAAAGAGGAAGGTAGGATGCTCTCCGGAGGTAAGAGCCGCTGCCGGGCGTCTTTCGGCAGAAGCCGCGCTAAGGAGAGCACTGTGAGCGGCACAATCGTCTTTGCGCGAAGAAGCCGCTTCTTGGGCTCCGGCAGCCGGCGAGAGCGGCAGCTTCGGGAAGGTGAAGAAGCAAGCTGTACAACACTGGGATTGTGTGCGCACCTTGCCAACTGATAGAAAACAGTACCTTTGCACTCTCCTGACTTTTCCAATCACAGGAACATTCGATTGGAAGCTGTTTTGGACAAATTTTCTTTTCTTCCTGCCAAACACTTGGCAGACATCCGTGCAACTTCTAGAACACGATGGGAGATGTTTTCTGTGCTGGCACAGTTTTTCCTAGCCAGACATAGTGGAAAAGCTTGTTGCCGAGGTGTAGATGAGAAGAGGAGCTAAAGAGGAAGGTAGGATGCTCTCCGGAGGTAAGAGCCGCTGCCGGGCGTCTTTCGGCAGAAGCCGCGCTAAGGAGAGCGCTGTGAGCGGCACAATCGTCTTTGCGCGAAGAAGCCGCTTCTTGGGCTCCGGCAGCCGGCGAGAGCGGCAGCTTCGGGAAGGTGAAGAAGCAAGCTGTACAACACTGGGATTGTGTGCGCACCTTGCCAACTGATAGAAAACAGTACCTTTGCACTCTCCTGACTTTTCCAATCACAGGAACATTCGATTGGAAGCTGTTTTGGACAACTTTTCTTTTCTTCCTGCCAAACACTTGGCAGACATCCGTGCAACTTCTAGAACACGATGGGAGATGTTTTCTGTGCTGGCACAGTTTTTCCTAGCCAGACATAGTGGAAAAGCTTGTTGCCGAGGTGTAGATGAGAAGAGGAGCTAAAGAGGAAGGTAGGATGCTCTCCGGAGGTAAGAGCCGCTGCCGGGCGTCTTTCGGCAGAAGCCGCGCTAAGGAGAGCGCTGTGAGCGGCACAATCGTCTTTGCGCGAAGAAGCCGCTTCTTGGGCTCCGGCAGCCGGCGAGAGCGGCAGCTTCGGGAAGGTGAAGAAGCAAGCTGTACAACACTGGGATTGTGTGCGCACCTTGCCAACTGATAGAAAACAGTACCTTTGCACTCTCCTGACTTTTCCAATCACAGGAACATTCGATTGGAAGCTGTTTTGGACAACTTTTCTTTTCTTCCTGCCAAACACTTGGCAGACATCCGTGCAACTTCTAGAACACGATGGGAGATGTTTTCTGTGCTGGCACAGTTTTTCCTAGCCAGACATAGTGGAAAAGCTTGTTGCCGAGGTGTAGATGAGAAGAGGAGCTAAAGAGGAAGGTAGGATGCTCTCCGGAGGTAAGAGCCGCTGCCGGGCGTCTTTCGGCAGAAGCCGCGCTAGGGAGAGCACTGTGAGCGGCACAATCGTCTTTGCGCGAAGAAGCCGCTTCTTGGGTTCCGGCAGCCAGGCGAGAGCGGCAGCTTCGGGAAGGTGAAGAAGCAAGCTGTACAACACTGGGATTGTGTGCGCACCTTGCCAACTGATAGAAAACAGTACCTTTGCACTCTCCTGACTTTTCCAATCACAGGAACATTCGATTGGAAGCTGTTTTGGACAACTTTTCTTTTCTTCCTGCCAAACACTTGGCAGACATCCGTGCAACTTCTAGAACACGATGGGAGATGTTTTCTGTGCTGGCACAGTTTTTCCTAGCCAGACATAGTGGAAAAGCTTGTTGCCGAGGTGTAGATGAGAAGAGGAGCTAAAGAGGAAGGTAGGATGCTCTCCGGAGGTAAGAGCCGCTGCCGGGCGTCTTTCGGCAGAAGCCGCGCTAAGGAGAGCAGCTGTGAGCGGCACAATCGTCTTTGCGCGAAGAAGCCGCTTCTTGGGCTCCGGCAGCCGGCGAGAGCGGCAGCTTCGGGAAGGTGAAGAAGCAAGCTGTACAACACTGGGATTGTGTGCGCACCTTGCCAACTGATAGAAAACAGTACCTTTGCACTCTCCTGACTTTTCCAATCACAGGAACATTCGATTGGAAGCTGTTTTGGACAACTTTTCTTTTCTTCCTGCCAAACACTTGGCAGACATCCGTGCAACTTCTAGAACACGATGGGAGATGTTTTCTGTGCTGGCACAGTTTTTCCTAGCCAGACATAGTGGAAAAGCTTGTTGCCGAGGTGTAGATGAGAAGAGGAGCTAAAGAGGAAGGTAGGATGCTCTCCGGAGGTAAGAGCCGCTGCCGGGCGTCTTTCGGCAGAAGCCGCGCTAAGGAGAGCGCTGTGAGCGGCACAATCGTCTTTGCGCGAAGAAGCCGCTTCTTGGGCTCCGGCAGCCGGCGAGAGCGGCAGCTTCGGGAAGGTGAAGAAGCAAGCTGTACAACACTGGGATTGTGTGCGCACCTTGCCAACTGATAGAAAACAGTACCTTTGCACTCTCCTGACTTTTCCAATCACAGGAACATTCGATTGGAAGCTGTTTTGGACAACTTTTCTTTTCTTCCTGCCAAACACTTGGCAGACATCCGTGCAACTTCTAGAACACGATGGGAGATGTTTTCTGTGCTGGCACAGTTTTTTCTAGCCAGACATAGTGGAAAAGCTTGTTGCCGAGGTGTAGATGAGAAGAGGAGCTAAAGAGGAAGGTAGGATGCTCTCCGGAGGTAAGAGCCGCTGCCGGGCGTCTTTCGGCAGAAGCCGCGCTAAGGAGAGCACTGTGAGCGGCACAATCGTCTTTGCGCGAAGAAGCCGCTTCTTGGGCTCCGGCAGCCGGCGAGAGCGGCAGCTTCGGGAAGGTGAAGAAGCAAGCTGTACAACACTGGGATTGTGTGCGCACCTTGCCAACTGATAGAAAACAGTACCTTTGCACTCTCCTGACTTTTCCAATCACAGGAACATTCGATTGGAAGCTGTTTTGGACAACTTTTCTTTTCTTCCTGCCAAACACTTGGCAGACATCCGTGCAACTTCTAGAACACGATGGGAGATGTTTTCTGTGCTGGCACAGTTTTTCCTAGCCAGACATAGTGGAAAAGCTTGTTGCCGAGGTGTAGATGAGAAGAGGAGCTAAAGAGGAAGGTAGGATGCTCTCCGGAGGTAAGAGCCGCTGCCGGGCGTCTTTCGGCAGAAGCCGCGCTAAGGAGAGCACTGTGAGCGGCACAATCGTCTTTGCGCGAAGAAGCCGCTTCTTGGGCTCCGGCAGCCGGCGAGAGCGGCAGCTTCGGGAAGGTGAAGAAGCAAGCTGTACAACACTGGGATTGTGTGCGCACCTTGCCAACTGATAGAAAACAGTACCTTTGCACTCTCCTGACTTTTCCAATCACAGGAACATTCGATTGGAAGCTGTTTTGGACAAATTTTCTTTTCTTCCTGCCAAACACTTGGCAGACATCCGTGCAACTTCTAGAACACGAGGGGAGATGTTTTCTGTGCTGGCACAGTTTTTCCTAGCCAGACATAGTGGAAAAGCTTGTTGCCGAGGTGTAGATGAGAAGAGGAGCTAAAGAGGAAGGTAGGATGCTCTCCGGAGGTAAGAGCCGCTGCCGGGCGTCTTTCGGCAGAAGCCGCGCTAAGGAGAGCGCTGTGAGCGGCACAATCGTCTTTGCGCGAAGAAGCCGCTTCTTGGGCTCCGGCAGCCGGCGAGAGCGGCAGCTTCGGGAAGGTGAAGAAGCAAGCTGTACAACACTGGGATTGTGTGCGCACCTTGCCAACTGATAGAAAACAGTACCTTTGCACTCTCCTGACTTTTCCAATCACAGGAACATTCGATTGGAAGCTGTTTTGGACAACTTTTCTTTTCTTCCTGCCAAACACTTGGCAGACATCCGTGCAACTTCTAGAACACGATGGGAGATGTTTTCTGTGCTGGCACAGTTTTTCCTAGCCAGACATAGTGGAGAAGCTTGTTGCCGAGGTGTAGATGAGAAGAGGAGCTAAAGAGGAAGGTAGGATGCTCTTTGGAGCTTAGAGCCGCTGCCGGGCGTCTTTCGGCAGAAGCCGCGCTAAGGAGAGCGCTGTGAGCGGCACAATCGTCTTTGCGCGAAGAAGCCACTTCTTGGGCTCCGGCAGCCGGCGAGAGCGGCAGCTTCGGGAAGGTGAAGAAGCAAGCTGTACAACACTGGGATTGTGTGCGCACCTTGCCAACTGATAGAAAACAGTACCTTTGCACTCTCCTGACTTTTCCAATCACAGGAACATTCGATTGGAAGCTGTTTTGGACAACTTTTCTTTTCTTCCTGCCAAACACTTGGCAGACATCCGTGCAACTTCTAGAATACGATGGGAGATGTTTTCTGTGCTGGCACAGTTTTTCCTAGCCAGACATAGTGGAAAAGCTTGTTGCCGAGGTGTAGATGAGAAGAGGAGCTAAAGAGGAAGGTAGGATGCTCTCCGGAGGTAAGAGCCGCTGCCGGGCGTCTTTCGGCAGAAGCCGCGCTAAGGAGAGCGCTGTGAGCGGCACAATCGTCTTTGCGCGAAGAAGCCGCTTCTTGGGCTCCGGCAGCCGGCGAGAGCGGCAGCTTCGGGAAGGTGAAGAAGCAAGCTGTACAACACTGGGATTGTGTGCGCACCTTGCCAACTGATAGAAAACAGTACCTTTGCACTCTCCTGACTTTTCCAATCACAGGAACATTCGATTGGAAGCTGTTTTGGACAACTTTTCTTTTCTTCCTGCCAAACACTTGGCAGACATCCGTGCAACTTCTAGAACACGATGGGAGATGTTTTCTGTGCTGGCACAGTTTTTCCTAGCCAGACATAGTGGAAAAGCTTGTTGCCGAGGTGTAGATGAGAAGAGGAGCTAAAGAGGAAGGTAGGATGCTCTCCGGAGGTAAGAGCCGCTGCCGGGCGTCTTTCGGCAGAAGCCGCGCTAGGGAGAGCACTGTGAGCGGCACAATCGTCTTTGCGCGAAGAAGCCGCTTCTTGGGCTCCGGCAGCCGGCGAGAGCGGCAGCTTCGGGAAGGTGAAGAAGCAAGCTGTACAACACTGGGATTGTGTGCGCACCTTGCCAACTGATAGAAAACAGTACCTTTGCACTCTCCTGACTTTTCCAATCACAGGAACATTCGATTGGAAGCTGTTTTGGACAACTTTTCTTTTCTTCCTGCCAAACACTTGGCAGACATCCGTGCAACTTCTAGAATACGATGGGAGATGTTTTCTGTGCTGGCACAGTTTTTCCTAGCCAGACATAGTGGAAAAGCTTGTTGCCGAGGTGTAGATGAGAAGAGGAGCTAAAGAGGAAGGTAGGATGCTCTCCGGAGGTAAGAGCCGCTGCCGGGCGTCTTTCGGCAGAAGCCGCGCTAAGGAGAGCGCTGTGAGCGGCACAATCGTCTTTGCGCGAAGAAGCCGCTTCTTGGGCTCCGGCAGCCGGCGAGAGCGGCAGCTTCGGGAAGGTGAAGAAGCAAGCTGTACAACACTGGGATTGTGTGCGCACCTTGCCAACTGATAGAAAACAGTACCTTTGCACTCTCCTGACTTTTCCAATCACAGGAACATTCGATTGGAAGCTGTTTTGGACAACTTTTCTTTTCTTCCTGCCAAACACTTGGCAGACATCCGTGCAACTTCTAGAACACGATGGGAGATGTTTTCTGTGCTGGCACAGTTTTTTCTAGCCAGACATAGTGGAAAAGCTTGTTGCCGAGGTGTAGATGAGAAGAGGAGCTAAAGAGGAAGGTAGGATGCTCTCCGGAGGTAAGAGCCGCTGCCGGGCGTCTTTCGGCAGAAGCCGCGCTAAGGAGAGCACTGTGAGCGGCACAATCGTCTTTGCGCGAAGAAGCCGCTTCTTGGGCTCCGGCAGCCGGCGAGAGCGGCAGCTTCGGGAAGGTGAAGAAGCAAGCTGTACAACACTGGGATTGTGTGCGCACCTTGCCAACTGATAGAAAACAGTACCTTTGCACTCTCCTGACTTTTCCAATCACAGGAACATTCGATTGGAAGCTGTTTTGGACAACTTTTCTTTTCTTCCTGCCAAACACTTGGCAGACATCCGTGCAACTTCTAGAACACGATGGGAGATGTTTTCTGTGCTGGCACAGTTTTTCCTAGCCAGACATAGTGGAAAAGCTTGTTGCCGAGGTGTAGATGAGAAGAGGAGCTAAAGAGGAAGGTAGGATGCTCTCCGGAGGTAAGAGCCGCTGCCGGGCGTCTTTCGGCAGAAGCCGCGCTAGGGAGAGCACTGTGAGCGGCACAATCGTCTTTGCGCGAAGAAGCCGCTTCTTGGGCTCCGGCAGCCGGCGAGAGCGGCAGCTTCGGGAAGGTGAAGAAGCAAGCTGTACAACACTGGGATTGTGTGCGCACCTTGCCAACTGATAGAAAACAGTACCTTTGCACTCTCCTGACTTTTCCAATCACAGGAACATTCGATTGGAAGCTGTTTTGGACAACTTTTCTTTTCTTCCTGCCAAACACTTGGCAGACATCCGTGCAACTTCTAGAACACGATGGGAGATGTTTTCTGTGCTGGCACAGTTTTTCCTAGCCAGACATAGTGGAAAAGCTTGTTGCCGAGGTGTAGATGAGAAGAGGAGCTAAAGAGGAAGGTAGGATGCTCTCCGGAGGTAAGAGCCGCTGCCGGGCGTCTTTCGGCAGAAGCCGCGCTAAGGAGAGCGCTGTGAGCGGCACAATCGTCTTTGCGCGAAGAAGCCGCTTCTTGGGCTCCGGCAGCCGGCGAGAGCGGCAGCTTCGGGAAGGTGAAGAAGCAAGCTGTACAACACTGGGATTGTGTGCGCACCTTGCCAACTGATAGAAAACAGTACCTTTGCACTCTCCTGACTTTTCCAATCACAGGAACATTCGATTGGAAGCTGTTTTGGACAACTTTTCTTTTCTTCCTGCCAAACACTTGGCAGACATCCGTGCAACTTCTAGAACACGATGGGAGATGTTTTCTGTGCTGGCACAGTTTTTCCTAGCCAGACATAGTGGAGAAGCTTGTTGCCGAGGTGTAGATGAGAAGAGGAGCTAAAGAGGAAGGTAGGATGCTCTTTGGAGCTTAGAGCCGCTGCCGGGCGTCTTTCGGCAGAAGCCGCGCTAAGGAGAGCGCTGTGAGCGGCACAATCGTCTTTGCGCGAAGAAGCCACTTCTTGGGCTCCGGCAGCCGGCGAGAGCGGCAGCTTCGGGAAGGTGAAGAAGCAAGCTGTACAACACTGGGATTGTGTGCGCACCTTGCCAACTGATAGAAAACAGTACCTTTGCACTCTCCTGACTTTTCCAATCACAGGAACATTCGATTGGAAGCTGTTTTGGACAACTTTTCTTTTCTTCCTGCCAAACACTTGGCAGACATCCGTGCAACTTCTAGAATACGATGGGAGATGTTTTCTGTGCTGGCACAGTTTTTCCTAGCCAGACATAGTGGAAAAGCTTGTTGCCGAGGTGTAGATGAGAAGAGGAGCTAAAGAGGAAGGTAGGATGCTCTCCGGAGGTAAGAGCCGCTGCCGGGCGTCTTTCGGCAGAAGCCGCGCTAAGGAGAGCGCTGTGAGCGGCACAATCGTCTTTGCGCGAAGAAGCCGCTTCTTGGGCTCCGGCAGCCGGCGAGAGCGGCAGCTTCGGGAAGGTGAAGAAGCAAGCTGTACAACACTGGGATTGTGTGCGCACCTTGCCAACTGATAGAAAACAGTACCTTTGCACTCTCCTGACTTTTCCAATCACAGGAACATTCGATTGGAAGCTGTTTTGGACAACTTTTCTTTTCTTCCTGCCAAACACTTGGCAGACATCCGTGCAACTTCTAGAACACGATGGGAGATGTTTTCTGTGCTGGCACAGTTTTTCCTAGCCAGACATAGTGGAAAAGCTTGTTGCCGAGGTGTAGATGAGAAGAGGAGCTAAAGAGGAAGGTAGGATGCTCTCCGGAGGTAAGAGCCGCTGCCGGGCGTCTTTCGGCAGAAGCCGCGCTAGGGAGAGCACTGTGAGCGGCACAATCGTCTTTGCGCGAAGAAGCCGCTTCTTGGGCTCCGGCAGCCGGCGAGAGCGGCAGCTTCGGGAAGGTGAAGAAGCAAGCTGTACAACACTGGGATTGTGTGCGCACCTTGCCAACTGATAGAAAACAGTACCTTTGCACTCTCCTGACTTTTCCAATCACAGGAACATTCGATTGGAAGCTGTTTTGGACAACTTTTCTTTTCTTCCTGCCAAACACTTGGCAGACATCCGTGCAACTTCTAGAATACGATGGGAGATGTTTTCTGTGCTGGCACAGTTTTACCTAGCCAGACATAGTGGAAAAGCTTGTTGCCGAGGTGTAGATGAGAAGAGGAGCTAAAGAGGAAGGTAGGATGCTCTCCGGAGGTAAGAGCCGCTGCCGGGCGTCTTTCGGCAGAAGCCGCGCTAAGGAGAGCACTGTGAGCGGCACAATCGTCTTTGCGCGAAGAAGCCGCTTCTTGGGCTCCGGCAGCCGGCGAGAGCGGCAGCTTCGGGAAGGTGAAGAAGCAAGCTGTACAACACTGGGATTGTGTGCGCACCTTGCCAACTGATAGAAAACAGTACCTTTGCACTCTCCTGACTTTTCCAATCACAGGAACATTCGATTGGAAGCTGTTTTGGACAAATTTTCTTTTCTTCCTGCCAAACACTTGGCAGACATCCGTGCAACTTCTAGAACACGATGGGAGATGTTTTCTGTGCTGGCACAGTTTTCCTAGCCAACATAGTGGAAAAGCTTGTTGCCGAGGTGTAGATGAGAAGAGGAGCTAAAGAGGAAGGTAGGATGCTCTCCGGAGGTAAGAGCCGCTGCCGGGCGTCCTTTCGGCAGAAGCCGCGCTAAGGAGAGCGCTGTGAGCGGCACAATCGTCTTTGCGCGAAGAAGCCCGCTCTTGGGCTCCGGCAGCCGGCGAGAGCGGCAGCTTCGGGAAGGTGAAGAAGCAAGCTGTACAACACTGGGATTGTGTGCGCACCTTGCCAACTGATAGAAAACAGTACCTTTGCACTCTCCTGACTTTTCCAATCACAGGAACATTCGATTGGAAGCTGTTTTGGACAACTTTTCTTTTCTTCCTGCCAAAACACTTGGCAGACATCCGTGCAACTTCTAGAACACGAGGGGAGATGTTTTCTGTGCTGGCACAGTTTTTCCTAGCCAGACATAGTGGGAAAGCTTGTTGCCGAGGTGTAGATGAGAAGAGGAGCTAAAGAGGAAGGTAGGATGCTCTCCGGAGGTAAGAGCCGCTGCCGGGCGTCTTTCGGCAGAAGCCGCGCTAAGGAGAGCACTGTGAGCGGCACAATCGTCTTTGCACGAAGAAGCCGCTTCTTGGGCTCCGGCAGCCGGCGAGAGCGGCAGCTTCGGGAAGGTGAAGAAGCAAGCTGTACAACACTGGGATTGTGTGCGCACCTTGCCAACTGATAGAAAACAGTACCTTTGCACTCTCCTGACTTTTCCAATCACAGGGAACATTCGATTGGAAGCTGTTTTGGACAAACTTTTCTTTTCTTCCTGCCAAACACTTGGCAGACATCCGTGCAACTTCTAGAACACGATGGGAGATGTTTTCTGTGCTGGCACAGTTTTTCCTAGCCAGACATAGTGGGAAAGCTTGTTGCCGAGGTGTAGATGAGAAGAGGAGCTAAAGAGGAAGGTAGGATGCTCTCCGGAGGTAAGAGCCGCTGCCGGGCGTCTTTCGGCAGAAGCCGCGCTAAGGAGAGCACTGTGAGCGGCACAATCGTCCTTTGCGCGAAGAAGCCGCTTCTTGGGCTCCGGCAGCCGGCGAGAGCGGCAGCTTCGGGAAGGTGAAGAAGCAAGCTGTACAACACTGGGATTGTGTGCGCACCTTGCCAACTGATAGAAAACAGTACCTTTGCACTCTCCTGACTTTTCCAATCACAGGAACATTCGATTGGAAGCTGTTTTGGACAACTTTTCTTTTCTTCCTGCCAAACACTTGGCAGACATCCGTGCAACTTCTAGAACACGAGGGGAGATGTTTTCTGTGCTGGCACAGTTTTTCCTAGCCAGACATAGTGGGAAAGCTTGTTGCCGAGGTGTAGATGAGAAGAGGAGCTAAAGAGGAAGGTAGGATGCTCTCCGGAGGTAAGAGCCGCTGCCGGGCGTCTTTCGGCAGAAGCCGCGCTAAGGAGAGCACTGTGAGCGGCACAATCGTCTTTGCGCGAAGAAGCCGCTTCTTGGGCTCCGGCAGCCGGCGAGAGCGGCAGCTTCGGAAGGTGAAGAAGCAAGCTGTACAACACTGGGATTGTGTGCGCACCTTGCCAACTGATAGAAAACAGTACCTTTGCACTCTCCTGACTTTTCCAATCACAGGAACGTTCGATTGGAAGCTGTTTTGGACAACTTTTCTTTTCTTCCTGCCAAACACTTGGCAGACATCCGTGCAACTTCTAGAACACGATGGGAGATGTTTTCTGTGCTGGCACAGTTTTTCCTAGCCAGACATAGTGGAAAATCTTGTTGCCGAGGTGTAGATGAGAAGAGGAGCTAAAGAGGAAGGTAGGATGCTCTCCGGAGGTAAGAGCCGCTGCCGGGCGTCTTTCGGCAGAAGCCGCGCTAAGGAGAGCACTGTGAGCGGCACAATCGTCTTTGCGCGAAGAAGCCGCTTCTTGGGCTCCGGCAGCGGCGAGAGCGGCAGCTTCGGGAAGGTGAAGAAGCAAGCTGTACAACACTGGGATTGTGTGCGCACCTTGCCAACTGATAGAAAACAGTACCTTTGCACTCTCCTGACTTTTCCAATCACAGGAACATTCGATTGGAAGCTGTTTTGGACAACTTTCTTCTTCCTGCCAAACACTTGGCAGACATCCGTGCAACTTCTAGAACACGATGGGAGATGTTTTCTGTGCTGGCACAGTTTTTCCTAGCCAGACATAGTGGAAAAGCTTGTTGCCGAGGTGTAGATGAGAAGAGGAGCTAAAGAGGAAGGTAGGATGCTCTCCGGAGGTAAGAGCCGCTGCCGGGCGTCTTTCGGCAGAAGCCGCGCTAAGGAGAGCACTGTGAGCGGCACAATCGTCTTTGCGCGAAGAAGCCGCTTCTTGGGCTCCGGCAGCCGGCGAGAGCGGCAGCTTCGGGAAGGTGAAGAAGCAAGCTGTACAACACTGGGATTGTGTGCGCACCTTGCCAACTGATAGAAAACAGTACCTTTGCACTCTCCTGACTTTTCCAATCACAGGAACATTCGATTGGAAGCTGTTTTGGACAACTTTTCTTTTCTTCCTGCCAAACACTTGGCAGACATCCGTGCAACTTCTAGAACACGAGGGGAGATGTTTTCTGTGCTGGCACAGTTTTTCCTAGCCAGACATAGTGGAAAAGCTTGTTGCCGAGGTGTAGATGAGAAGAGGAGCTAAAGAGGAAGGTAGGATGCTCTCCGGAGGTAAGAGCCGCTGCCGGGCGTCTTTCGGCAGAAGCCGCGCTAAGGAGAGCACTGTGAGCGGCACAATCGTCTTTGCGCGAAGAAGCCGCTTCTTGGGCTCCGGCAGCCGGCGAGAGCGGCAGCTTCGGGAAGGTGAAGAAGCAAGCTGTACAACACTGGGATTGTGTGCGCACCTTGCCAACTGATAGAAAACAGTACCTTTGCACTCTCCTGACTTTTCCAATCACAGGAACATTCGATTGGAAGCTGTTTTGGACAACTTTTCTTTTCTTCCTGCCAAACACTTGGCAGACATCCGTGCAACTTCTAGAACACGATGGGAGATGTTTTCTGTGCTGGCACAGTTTTTCCTAGCCAGACATAGTGGAAAAGCTTGTTGCCGAGGTGTAGATGAGAAGAGGAGCTAAAGAGGAAGGTAGGATGCTCTCCGGAGGTAAGAGCCGCTGCCGGGCGTCTTTCGGCAGAAGCCGCGCTAAGGAGAGCACTGTGAGCGGCACAATCGTCTTTGCGCGAAGAAGCCGCTTCTTGGGCTCCGGCAGCCGGCGAGAGCGGCAGCTTCGGGAAGGTGAAGAAGCAAGCTGTACAACACTGGGATTGTGTGCGCACCTTGCCAACTGATAGAAAACAGTACCTTTGCACTCTCCTGACTTTTCCAACCACAGGAACATTCGATTGGAAGCTGTTTTGGACAACTTTTCTTTTCTTCCTGCCAAACACTTGGCAGACATCCGTGCAACTTCTAGAACACGAGGGGAGATGTTTTCTGTGCTGGCACAGTTTTTCCTAGCCAGACATAGTGGAAAAGCTTGTTGCCGAGGTGTAGATGAGAAGAGGAGCTAAAGAGGAAGGTAGGATGCTCTCCGGAGGTAAGAGCCGCTGCCGGGCGTCTTTCGGCAGAAGCCGCGCTAAGGAGAGCGCTGTGAGCGGCACAATCGTCTTTGCGCGAAGAAGCCGCTTCTTGGGCTCCGGCAGCCGGCGAGAGCGGCAGCTTCGGGAAGGTGAAGAAGCAAGCTGTACAACACTGGGATTGTGTGCGCACCTTGCCAACTGATAGAAAACAGTACCTTTGCACTCTCCTGACTTTTCCAATCACAGGAACATTCGATTGGAAGCTGTTTTGGACAACTTTTCTTTTCTTCCTGCCAAACACTTGGCAGACATCCGTGCAACTTCTAGAACACGATGGGAGATGTTTTCTGTGCTGGCACAGTTTTTCCTAGCCAGACATAGTGGAAAAGCTTGTTGCCGAGGTGTAGATGAGAAGAGGAGCTAAAGAGGAAGGTAGGATGCTCTCCGGAGGTAAGAGCCGCTGCCGGGCGTCTTTCGGCAGAAGCCGCGCTAAGGAGAGCACTGTGAGCGGCGCAATCGTCTTTGCGCGAAGAAGCCGCTTCTTGGGCTCCGGCAGCCGGCGAGAGCGGCAGCTTCGGGAAGGTGAAGAAGCAAGCTGTACAACACTGGGATTGTGTGCGCACCTTGCCAACTGATAGAAAACAGTACCTTTGCACTCTCCTGACTTTTCCAATCACAGGAACATTCGATTGGAAGCTGTTTTGGACAACTTTTCTTTTCTTCCTGCCAAACACTTGGCAGACATCCGTGCAACTTCTAGAACACGATGGGAGATGTTTTCTGTGCTGGCACAGTTTTTCCTAGCCAGACATAGTGGAAAAGCTTGTTGCCGAGGTGTAGATGAGAAGAGGAGCTAAAGAGGAAGGTAGGATGCTCTCCGGAGGTAAGAGCCGCTGCCGGGCGTCTTTCGGCAGAAGCCGCGCTAAGGAGAGCACTGTGAGCGGCACAATCGTCTTTGCGCGAAGAAGCCGCTTCTTGGGCTCCGGCAGCCGGCGAGAGCGGCAGCTTCGGGAAGGTGAAGAAGCAAGCTGTACAACACTGGGATTGTGTGCGCACCTTGCCAACTGATAGAAAACAGTACCTTTGCACTCTCCTGACTTTTCCAATCACAGGAACATTCGATTGGAAGCTGTTTTGGACAACTTTTCTTTTCTTCCTGCCAAACACTTGGCAGACATCCGTGCAACTTCTAGAACACGATGGGAGATGTTTTCTGTGCTGGCACAGTTTTTCCTAGCCAGACATAGTGGAAAAGCTTGTTGCCGAGGTGTAGATGAGAAGAGGAGCTAAAGAGGAAGGTAGGATGCTCTCCGGAGGTAAGAGCCGCTGCCGGGCGTCTTTCGGCAGAAGCCGCGCTAAGGAGAGCACTGTGAGCGGCACAATCGTCTTTGCGCGAAGAAGCCGCTTCTTGGGCTCCGGCAGCCGGCGAGAGCGGCAGCTTCGGGAAGGTGAAGAAGCAAGCTGTACAACACTGGGATGGTGTGCGCCACCTTGCCAACTGATAGAAAACAGTACCTTTGCACTCTCCTGACTTTTCCAATCACAGGAACATTCGATTGGAAGCTGTTTTGGACAACTTTTCTTTTCTTCCTGCCAAACACTTGGCAGACATCCGTGCAACTTCTAGAACACGATGGGAGATGTTTTCTGTGCTGGCACAGTTTTTCCTAGCCAGACATAGTGGAAAAGCTTGTTGCCGAGGTGTAGATGAGAAGAGGAGCTAAAGAGGAAGGTAGGATGCTCTCCGGAGGTAAGAGCCGCTGCCGGGCGTCTTTCGGCAGAAGCCGCGCTAAGGAGAGCGCTGTGAGCGGCACAATCGTCTTTGCGCGAAGAAGCCGCTTTTTAGGCTCCGGCAGCCGGCGAGAGCGGCAGCTTCGGGGAAGGTGAAGAAGCAAGCTGTACAACACTGGGATTGTGTGCGCACCTTGCCAACTGATAGAAAACAGTACCTTTGCACTCTCCTGACTTTTCCAATCACAGGACCATTCGATTGGAAGCTGTTTTGGACAACTTTTCTTTTCTTCCTGCCAAACACTTGGCAGACATCCGTGCAACTTCTAGAACACGAGGGGAGATGTTTTCTGTGCTGGCACAGTTTTTCCTAGCCAGACATAGTGGGAAAGCTTGTTGCCGAGGTGTAGATGAGAAGAGGAGCTAAAGAGGAAGGTAGGATGCTCTCCGGAGGTAAGAGCCGCTGCCGGGCGTCTTTCGGCAGAAGCCGCGCTAAGGAGAGCACTGTGAGCGGCACAATCGTCTTTGCACGAAGAAGCCGCTTCTTGGGCTCCGGCAGCCGGCGAGAGCGGCAGCTTCGGGAAGGTGAAGAAGCAAGCTGTACAACACTGGGATTGTGTGCGCACCTTGCCAACTGATAGAAAACAGTACCTTTGCACTCTCCTGACTTTTCCAATCACAGGAACATTCGATTGGAAGCTGTTTTGGACAACTTTTCTTTTCTTCCTGCCAAACACTTGGCAGACATCCGTGCAACTTCTAGAACACGATGGGAGATGTTTTCTGTGCTGGCACAGTTTTTCCTAGCCAGACATAGTGGGAAAGCTTGTTGCCGAGGTGTAGATGAGAAGAGGAGCTAAAGAGGAAGGTAGGATGCTCTCCGGAGGTAAGAGCCGCTGCCGGGCGTCTTTCGGCAGAAGCCGCGCTAAGGAGAGCACTGTGAGCGGCACAATCGTCTTTGCGCGAAGAAGCCGCTTCTTGGGCTCCGGCAGCCGGCGAGAGCGGCAGCTTCGGGAAGGTGAAGAAGCAAGCTGTACAACACTGGGATTGTGTGCGCACCTTGCCAACTGATAGAAAACAGTACCTTTGCACTCTCCTGACTTTTCCAATCACAGGAACATTCGATTGGAAGCTGTTTTGGACAACTTTTCTTTTCTTCCTGCCAAACACTTGGCAGACATCCGTGCAACTTCTAGAACACGAGGGGAGATGTTTTCTGTGCTGGCACAGTTTTTCCTAGCCAGACATAGTGGAAAAGCTTGTTGCCGAGGTGTAGATGAGAAGAGGAGCTAAAGAGGAAGGTAGGATGCTCTCCGGAGGTAAGAGCCGCTGCCGGGCGTCTTTCGGCAGAAGCCGCGCTAAGGAGAGCACTGTGAGCGGCACAATCGTCTTTGCGCGAAGAAGCCGCTTCTTGGGCTCCGGCAGCCGGCGAGAGCGGCAGCTTCGGGAAGGTGAAGAAGCAAGCTGTACAACACTGGGATTGTGTGCGCACCTTGCCAACTGATAGAAAACAGTACCTTTGCACTCTCCTGACTTTTCCAATCACAGGAACGTTCGATTGGAAGCTGTTTTGGACAACTTTTCTTTTCTTCCTGCCAAACACTTGGCAGACATCCGTGCAACTTCTAGAACACGATGGGAGATGTTTTCTGTGCTGGCACAGTTTTTCCTAGCCAGACATAGTGGAAAATCTTGTTGCCGAGGTGTAGATGAGAAGAGGAGCTAAAGAGGAAGGTAGGATGCTCTCCGGAGGTAAGAGCCGCTGCCGGGCGTCTTTCGGCAGAAGCCGCGCTAAGGAGAGCACTGTGAGCGGCACAATCGTCTTTGCGCGAAGAAGCCGCTTCTTGGGCTCCGGCAGCCGGCGAGAGCGGCAGCTTCGGGAAGGTGAAGAAGCAAGCTGTACAACACTGGGATTGTGTGCGCACCTTGCCAACTGATAGAAAACAGTACCTTTGCACTCTCCTGACTTTTCCAATCACAGGAACATTCGATTGGAAGCTGTTTTGGACAACTTTTCTTCCTGCCAAACACTTGGCAGACATCCGTGCAACTTCTAGAACACGATGGGAGATGTTTTCTGTGCTGGCACAGTTTTTCCTAGCCAGACATAGTGGAAAAGCTTGTTGCCGAGGTGTAGATGAGAAGAGGAGCTAAAGAGGAAGGTAGGATGCTCTCCGGAGGTAAGAGCCGCTGCCGGGCGTCTTTCGGCAGAAGCCGCGCTAAGGAGAGCACTGTGAGCGGCACAATCGTCTTTGCGCGAAGAAGCCGCTTCTTGGGCTCCGGCAGCCGGCGAGAGCGGCAGCTTCGGGAAGGTGAAGAAGCAAGCTGTACAACACTGGGATTGTGTGCGCACCTTGCCAACTGATAGAAAACAGTACCTTTGCACTCTCCTGACTTTTCCAATCACAGGAACATTCGATTGGAAGCTGTTTTGGACAACTTTTCTTTTCTTCCTGCCAAACACTTGGCAGACATCCGTGCAACTTCTAGAACACGAGGGGAGATGTTTTCTGTGCTGGCACAGTTTTTCCTAGCCAGACATAGTGGAAAAGCTTGTTGCCGAGGTGTAGATGAGAAGAGGAGCTAAAGAGGAAGGTAGGATGCTCTCCGGAGGTAAGAGCCGCTGCCGGGCGTCTTTCGGCAGAAGCCGCGCTAAGGAGAGCACTGTGAGCGGCACAATCGTCTTTGCGCGAAGAAGCCGCTTCTTGGGCTCCGGCAGCCGGCGAGAGCGGCAGCTTCGGGAAGGTGAAGAAGCAAGCTGTACAACACTGGGATTGTGTGCGCACCTTGCCAACTGATAGAAAACAGTACCTTTGCACTCTCCTGACTTTTCCAATCACAGGAACATTCGATTGGAAGCTGTTTTGGACAACTTTTCTTTTCTTCCTGCCAAACACTTGGCAGACATCCGTGCAACTTCTAGAACACGATGGGAGATGTTTTCTGTGCTGGCACAGTTTTTCCTAGCCAGACATAGTGGGAAAGCTTGTTGCCGAGGTGTAGATGAGAAGAGGAGCTAAAGAGGAAGGTAGGATGCTCTCCGGAGGTAAGAGCCGCTGCCGGGCGTCTTTCGGCAGAAGCCGCGCTAAGGAGAGCCCTGTGAGCGGCACAATCGTCTTTGCGCGAAGAAGCCGCTTCTTGGGCTCCGGCAGCCGGCGAGAGCGGCAGCTTCGGGAAGGTGAAGAAGCAAGCTGTACAACACTGGGATGGTGTGCGCACCTTGCCAACTGATAGAAAACAGTACCTTTGCACTCTCCTGACTTTTCCAATCACAGGAACACTCGATTGGAAGCTGTTTTGGACAACTTTTCTTTTCTTCCTGCCAAACACTTGGCAGACATCCGTGCAACTTCTAGAACACGATGGGAGATGTTTTCTGTGCTGGCACAGTTTTTCCTAGCCAGACATAGTGGAAAAGCTTGTTGCCGAGGTGTAGATGAGAAGAGGAGCTAAAGAGGAAGGTAGGATGCTCTCCGGAGGTAAGAGCGCTGCCGGGCGTCTTTCGGCAGAAGCCGCGCTAGGGAGAGCACTGTGAGCGGCACAATCGTCTTTGCGCGAAGAAGCCGCTTCTTGGGCTCCGGCAGCCGGCGAGAGCGGCAGCTTCGGGAAGGTGAAGAAGCAAGCTGTACAACACTGGGATTGTGTGCGCACCTTGCCAACTGATAGAAAACAGTACCTTTGCACTCTCCTGACTTTTCCAATCACAGGAACATTCGATTGGAAGCTGTTTTGGACAACTTTTCTTTTCTTCCTGCCAAACACTTGGCAGACATCCGTGCAACTTCTAGAACACGATGGGAGATGTTTTCTGTGCTGGCACAGTTTTTCCTAGCCAGACATAGTGGAAAAGCTTGTTGCCGAGGTGTAGATGAGAAGAGGAGCTAAAGAGGAAGGTAGGATGCTCTCCGGAGGTAAGAGCCGCTGCCGGGCGTCTTTCGGCAGAAGCCGCGCTAAGGAGAGCGCTGTGAGCGGCACAATCGTCTTTGCGCGAAGAAGCCGCTTCTTGGGCTCCGGCAGCCGGCGAGAGCGGCAGCTTCGGGAAGGTGAAGAAGCAAGCTGTACAACACTGGGATTGTGTGCGCACCTTGCCAACTGATAGAAAACAGTACCTTTGCACTCTCCTGACTTTTCCAATCACAGGAACATTCGATTGGAAGCTGTTTTGGACAACTTTTCTTTTCTTCCTGCCAAACACTTGGCAGACATCCGTGCAACTTCTAGAACACGATGGGAGATGTTTTCTGTGCTGGCACAGTTTTTCCTAGCCAGACATAGTGGGAAAGCTTGTTGCCGAGGTGTAGATGAGAAGAGGAGCTAAAGAGGAAGGTAGGATGCTCTCCGGAGGTAAGAGCCGCTGCCGGGCGTCTTTCGGCAGAAGCCGCGCTAAGGAGAGCGCTGTGAGCGGCACAATCGTCTTTGCGCGAAGAAGCCGCTTCTTGGGCTCCGGCAGCCGGCGAGAGCGGCAGCTTCGGGAAGGTGAAGAAGCAAGCTGTACAACACTGGGATTGTGTGCGCACCTTGCCAACTGATAGAAAACAGTACCTTTGCACTCTCCTGACTTTTCCAATCACAGGAACATTCGATTGGAAGCTGTTTTGGACAACTTTTCTTTTCTTCCTGCCAAACACTTGGCAGACATCCGTGCAACTTCTAGAACACGATGGGAGATGTTTTCTGTGCTGGCACAGTTTTTCCTAGCCAGACATAGTGGAAAAGCTTGTTGCCGAGGTGTAGATGAGAAGAGGAGCTAAAGAGGAAGGTAGGATGCTCTCCGGAGGTAAGAGCCGCTGCCGGGCGTCTTTCGGCAGAAGCCGCGCTAAGGAGAGCGCTGTGAGCGGCACAATCGTCTTTGCGCGAAGAAGCCGCTTCTTGGGCTCCGGCAGCCGGCGAGAGCGGCAGCTTCGGGAAGGTGAAGAAGCAAGCTGTACAACACTGGGATTGTGTGCGCACCTTGCCAACTGATAGAAAACAGTACCTTTGCACTCTCCTGACTTTTCCAATCACAGGAACATTCGATTGGAAGCTGTTTTGGACAACTTTTCTTTTCTTCCTGCCAAACACTTGGCAGACATCCGTGCAACTTCTAGAACACGAGGGGAGATGTTTTCTGTGCTGGCACAGTTTTTCCTAGCCAGACATAGTGGGAAAGCTTGTTGCCGAGGTGTAGATGAGAAGAGGAGCTAAAGAGGAAGGTAGGATGCTCTCCGGAGGTAAGAGCCGCTGCCGGGCGTCTTTCGGCAGAAGCCGCGCTAAGGAGAGCACTGTGAGCGGCACAATCGTCTTTGCACGAAGAAGCCGCTTCTTGGGCTCCGGCAGCCGGCGAGAGCGGCAGCTTCGGGAAGGTGAAGAAGCAAGCTGTACAACACTGGGATTGTGTGCGCACCTTGCCAACTGATAGAAAACAGTACCTTTGCACTCTCCTGACTTTTCCAATCACAGGAACATTCGATTGGAAGCTGTTTTGGACAACTTTTCTTTTCTTCCTGCCAAACACTTGGCAGACATCCGTGCAACTTCTAGAACACGATGGGAGATGTTTTCTGTGCTGGCACAGTTTTTCCTAGCCAGACATAGTGGGAAAGCTTGTTGCCGAGGTGTAGATGAGAAGAGGAGCTAAAGAGGAAGGTAGGATGCTCTCCGGAGGTAAGAGCCGCTGCCGGGCGTCTTTCGGCAGAAGCCGCGCTAAGGAGAGCACTGTGAGCGGCACAATCGTCTTTGCGCGAAGAAGCCGCTTCTTGGGCTCCGGCAGCCGGCGAGAGCGGCAGCTTCGGGAAGGTGAAGAAGCAAGCTGTACAACACTGGGATTGTGTGCGCACCTTGCCAACTGATAGAAAACAGTACCTTTGCACTCTCCTGACTTTTCCAATCACAGGAACATTCGATTGGAAGCTGTTTTGGACAACTTTTCTTTTCTTCCTGCCAAACACTTGGCAGACATCCGTGCAACTTCTAGAACACGAGGGGAGATGTTTTCTGTGCTGGCACAGTTTTTCCTAGCCAGACATAGTGGGAAAGCTTGTTGCCGAGGTGTAGATGAGAAGAGGAGCTAAAGAGGAAGGTAGGATGCTCTCCGGAGGTAAGAGCCGCTGCCGGGCGTCTTTCGGCAGAAGCCGCGCTAAGGAGAGCGCTGTGAGCGGCACAATCGTCTTTGCGCGAAGAAGCCGCTTTTTAGGCTCCGGCAGCCGGCGAGAGCGGCAGCTTCGGGAAGGTGAAGAAGCAAGCTGTACAACACTGGGATTGTGTGCGCACCTTGCCAACTGATAGAAAACAGTACCTTTGCACTCTCCTGACTTTTCCAATCACAGGAACATTCGATTGGAAGCTGTTTTGGACAACTTTTCTTTTCTTCCTGCCAAACACTTGGCAGACATCCGTGCAACTTCTAGAACACGAGGGGAGATGTTTTCTGTGCTGGCACAGTTTTTCCTAGCCAGACATAGTGGGAAAGCTTGTTGCCGAGGTGTAGATGAGAAGAGGAGCTAAAGAGGAAGGTAGGATGCTCTCCGGAGGTAAGAGCCGCTGCCGGGCGTCTTTCGGCAGAAGCCGCGCTAAGGAGAGCACTGTGAGCGGCACAATCGTCTTTGCACGAAGAAGCCGCTTCTTGGGCTCCGGCAGCCGGCGAGAGCGGCAGCTTCGGGAAGGTGAAGAAGCAAGCTGTACAACACTGGGATTGTGTGCGCACCTTGCCAACTGATAGAAAACAGTACCTTTGCACTCTCCTGACTTTTCCAATCACAGGAACATTCGATTGGAAGCTGTTTTGGACAACTTTTCTTTTCTTACTGCCAAACACTTGGCAGACATCCGTGCAACTTCTAGAACACGATGGGAGATGTTTTCTGTGCTGGCACAGTTTTTCCTAGCCAGACATAGTGGGAAAGCTTGTTGCCGAGGTGTAGATGAGAAGAGGAGCTAAAGAGGAAGGTAGGATGCTCTCCGGAGGTAAGAGCCGCTGCCGGGCGTCTTTCGGCAGAAGCCGCGCTAAGGAGAGCACTGTGAGCGGCACAATCGTCTTTGCGCGAAGAAGCCGCTTCTTGGGCTCCGGCAGCCGGCGAGAGCGGCAGCTTCGGGAAGGTGAAGAAGCAAGCTGTACAACACTGGGATTGTGTGCGCACCTTGCCAACTGATAGAAAACAGTACCTTTGCACTCTCCTGACTTTTCCAATCACAGGAACATTCGATTGGAAGCTGTTTTGGACAACTTTTCTTTTCTTCCTGCCAAACACTTGGCAGACATCCGTGCAACTTCTAGAACACGAGGGGAGATGTTTTCTGTGCTGGCACAGTTTTTCCTAGCCAGACATAGTGGAAAAGCTTGTTGCCGAGGTGTAGATGAGAAGAGGAGCTAAAGAGGAAGGTAGGATGCTCTCCGGAGGTAAGAGCCGCTGCCGGGCGTCTTTCGGCAGAAGCCGCGCTAAGGAGAGCACTGTGAGCGGCACAATCGTCTTTGCGCGAAGAAGCCGCTTCTTGGGCTCCGGCAGCCGGCGAGAGCGGCAGCTTCGGGAAGGTGAAGAAGCAAGCTGTACAACACTGGGATTGTGTGCGCACCTTGCCAACTGATAGAAAACAGTACCTTTGCACTCTCCTGACTTTTCCAATCACAGGAACGTTCGATTGGAAGCTGTTTTGGACAACTTTTCTTTTCTTCCTGCCAAACACTTGGCAGACATCCGTGCAACTTCTAGAACACGATGGGAGATGTTTTCTGTGCTGGCACAGTTTTTCCTAGCCAGACATAGTGGAAAATCTTGTTGCCGAGGTGTAGATGAGAAGAGGAGCTAAAGAGGAAGGTAGGATGCTCTCCGGAGGTAAGAGCCGCTGCCGGGCGTCTTTCGGCAGAAGCCGCGCTAAGGAGAGCACTGTGAGCGGCACAATCGTCTTTGCGCGAAGAAGCCGCTTCTTGGGCTCCGGCAGCCGGCGAGAGCGGCAGCTTCGGGAAGGTGAAGAAGCAAGCTGTACAACACTGGGATTGTGTGCGCACCTTGCCAACTGATAGAAAACAGTACCTTTGCACTCTCCTGACTTTTCCAATCACAGGAACATTCGATTGGAAGCTGTTTTGGACAACTTTTCTTCCTGCCAAACACTTGGCAGACATCCGTGCAACTTCTAGAACACGATGGGAGATGTTTTCTGTGCTGGCACAGTTTTTCCTAGCCAGACATAGTGGAAAAGCTTGTTGCCGAGGTGTAGATGAGAAGAGGAGCTAAAGAGGAAGGTAGGATGCTCTCCGGAGGTAAGAGCCGCTGCCGGGCGTCTTTCGGCAGAAGCCGCGCTAAGGAGAGCACTGTGAGCGGCACAATCGTCTTTGCGCGAAGAAGCCGCTTCTTGGGCTCCGGCAGCCGGCGAGAGCGGCAGCTTCGGGAAGGTGAAGAAGCAAGCTGTACAACACTGGGATTGTGTGCGCACCTTGCCAACTGATAGAAAACAGTACCTTTGCACTCTCCTGACTTTTCCAATCACAGGAACATTCGATTGGAAGCTGTTTTGGACAACTTTTCTTTTCTTCCTGCCAAACACTTGGCAGACATCCGTGCAACTTCTAGAACACGAGGGGAGATGTTTTCTGTGCTGGCACAGTTTTTCCTAGCCAGACATAGTGGAAAAGCTTGTTGCCGAGGTGTAGATGAGAAGAGGAGCTAAAGAGGAAGGTAGGATGCTCTCCGGAGGTAAGAGCCGCTGCCGGGCGTCTTTCGGCAGAAGCCGCGCTAAGGAGAGCACTGTGAGCGGCACAATCGTCTTTGCGCGAAGAAGCCGCTTCTTGGGCTCCGGCAGCCGGCGAGAGCGGCAGCTTCGGGAAGGTGAAGAAGCAAGCTGTACAACACTGGGATTGTGTGCGCACCTTGCCAACTGATAGAAAACAGTACCTTTGCACTCTCCTGACTTTTCCAATCACAGGAACATTCGATTGGAAGCTGTTTTGGACAACTTTTCTTTTCTTCCTGCCAAACACTTGGCAGACATCCGTGCAACTTCTAGAACACGATGGGAGATGTTTTCTGTGCTGGCACAGTTTTTCCTAGCCAGACATAGTGGGAAAGCTTGTTGCCGAGGTGTAGATGAGAAGAGGAGCTAAAGAGGAAGGTAGGATGCTCTCCGGAGGTAAGAGCCGCTGCCGGGCGTCTTTCGGCAGAAGCCGCGCTAAGGAGAGCCCTGTGAGCGGCACAATCGTCTTTGCGCGAAGAAGCCGCTTCTTGGGCTCCGGCAGCCGGCGAGAGCGGCAGCTTCGGGAAGGTGAAGAAGCAAGCTGTACAACACTGGGATGGTGTGCGCACCTTGCCAACTGATAGAAAACAGTACCTTTGCACTCTCCTGACTTTTCCAATCACAGGAACACTCGATTGGAAGCTGTTTTGGACAACTTTTCTTTTCTTCCTGCCAAACACTTGGCAGACATCCGTGCAACTTCTAGAACACGATGGGAGATGTTTTCTGTGCTGGCACAGTTTTTCCTAGCCAGACATAGTGGAAAAGCTTGTTGCCGAGGTGTAGATGAGAAGAGGAGCTAAAGAGGAAGGTAGGATGCTCTCCGGAGGTAAGAGCGCTGCCGGGCGTCTTTCGGCAGAAGCCGCGCTAGGGAGAGCACTGTGAGCGGCACAATCGTCTTTGCGCGAAGAAGCCGCTTCTTGGGCTCCGGCAGCCGGCGAGAGCGGCAGCTTCGGGAAGGTGAAGAAGCAAGCTGTACAACACTGGGATTGTGTGCGCACCTTGCCAACTGATAGAAAACAGTACCTTTGCACTCTCCTGACTTTTCCAATCACAGGAACATTCGATTGGAAGCTGTTTTGGACAACTTTTCTTTTCTTCCTGCCAAACACTTGGCAGACATCCGTGCAACTTCTAGAACACGATGGGAGATGTTTTCTGTGCTGGCACAGTTTTTCCTAGCCAGACATAGTGGAAAAGCTTGTTGCCGAGGTGTAGATGAGAAGAGGAGCTAAAGAGGAAGGTAGGATGCTCTCCGGAGGTAAGAGCCGCTGCCGGGCGTCTTTCGGCAGAAGCCGCGCTAAGGAGAGCGCTGTGAGCGGCACAATCGTCTTTGCGCGAAGAAGCCGCTTCTTGGGCTCCGGCAGCCGGCGAGAGCGGCAGCTTCGGGAAGGTGAAGAAGCAAGCTGTACAACACTGGGATTGTGTGCGCACCTTGCCAACTGATAGAAAACAGTACCTTTGCACTCTCCTGACTTTTCCAATCACAGGAACATTCGATTGGAAGCTGTTTTGGACAACTTTTCTTTTCTTCCTGCCAAACACTTGGCAGACATCCGTGCAACTTCTAGAACACGATGGGAGATGTTTTCTGTGCTGGCACAGTTTTTCCTAGCCAGACATAGTGGGAAAGCTTGTTGCCGAGGTGTAGATGAGAAGAGGAGCTAAAGAGGAAGGTAGGATGCTCTCCGGAGGTAAGAGCCGCTGCCGGGCGTCTTTCGGCAGAAGCCGCGCTAAGGAGAGCGCTGTGAGCGGCACAATCGTCTTTGCGCGAAGAAGCCGCTTCTTGGGCTCCGGCAGCCGGCGAGAGCGGCAGCTTCGGGAAGGTGAAGAAGCAAGCTGTACAACACTGGGATTGTGTGCGCACCTTGCCAACTGATAGAAAACAGTACCTTTGCACTCTCCTGACTTTTCCAATCACAGGAACATTCGATTGGAAGCTGTTTTGGACAACTTTTCTTTTCTTCCTGCCAAACACTTGGCAGACATCCGTGCAACTTCTAGAACACGATGGGAGATGTTTTCTGTGCTGGCACAGTTTTTCCTAGCCAGACATAGTGGAAAAGCTTGTTGCCGAGGTGTAGATGAGAAGAGGAGCTAAAGAGGAAGGTAGGATGCTCTCCGGAGGTAAGAGCCGCTGCCGGGCGTCTTTCGGCAGAAGCCGCGCTAAGGAGAGCGCTGTGAGCGGCACAATCGTCTTTGCGCGAAGAAGCCGCTTCTTGGGCTCCGGCAGCCGGCGAGAGCGGCAGCTTCGGGAAGGTGAAGAAGCAAGCTGTACAACACTGGGATTGTGTGCGCACCTTGCCAACTGATAGAAAACAGTACCTTTGCACTCTCCTGACTTTTCCAATCACAGGAACATTCGATTGGAAGCTGTTTTGGACAACTTTTCTTTTCTTCCTGCCAAACACTTGGCAGACATCCGTGCAACTTCTAGAACACGAGGGGAGATGTTTTCTGTGCTGGCACAGTTTTTCCTAGCCAGACATAGTGGGAAAGCTTGTTGCCGAGGTGTAGATGAGAAGAGGAGCTAAAGAGGAAGGTAGGATGCTCTCCGGAGGTAAGAGCCGCTGCCGGGCGTCTTTCGGCAGAAGCCGCGCTAAGGAGAGCACTGTGAGCGGCACAATCGTCTTTGCACGAAGAAGCCGCTTCTTGGGCTCCGGCAGCCGGCGAGAGCGGCAGCTTCGGGAAGGTGAAGAAGCAAGCTGTACAACACTGGGATTGTGTGCGCACCTTGCCAACTGATAGAAAACAGTACCTTTGCACTCTCCTGACTTTTCCAATCACAGGAACATTCGATTGGAAGCTGTTTTGGACAACTTTTCTTTTCTTCCTGCCAAACACTTGGCAGACATCCGTGCAACTTCTAGAACACGATGGGAGATGTTTTCTGTGCTGGCACAGTTTTTCCTAGCCAGACATAGTGGGAAAGCTTGTTGCCGAGGTGTAGATGAGAAGAGGAGCTAAAGAGGAAGGTAGGATGCTCTCCGGAGGTAAGAGCCGCTGCCGGGCGTCTTTCGGCAGAAGCCGCGCTAAGGAGAGCACTGTGAGCGGCACAATCGTCTTTGCGCGAAGAAGCCGCTTCTTGGGCTCCGGCAGCCGGCGAGAGCGGCAGCTTCGGGAAGGTGAAGAAGCAAGCTGTACAACACTGGGATTGTGTGCGCACCTTGCCAACTGATAGAAAACAGTACCTTTGCACTCTCCTGACTTTTCCAATCACAGGAACATTCGATTGGAAGCTGTTTTGGACAACTTTTCTTTTCTTCCTGCCAAACACTTGGCAGACATCCGTGCAACTTCTAGAACACGAGGGGAGATGTTTTCTGTGCTGGCACAGTTTTTCCTAGCCAGACATAGTGGGAAAGCTTGTTGCCGAGGTGTAGATGAGAAGAGGAGCTAAAGAGGAAGGTAGGATGCTCTCCGGAGGTAAGAGCCGCTGCCGGGCGTCTTTCGGCAGAAGCCGCGCTAAGGAGAGCACTGTGAGCGGCACAATCGTCTTTGCGCGAAGAAGCCGCTTCTTGGGCTCCGGCAGCCGGCGAGAGCGGCAGCTTCGGGAAGGTGAAGAAGCAAGCTGTACAACACTGGGATTGTGTGCGCACCTTGCCAACTGATAGAAAACAGTACCTTTGCACTCTCCTGACTTTTCCAATCACAGGAACGTTCGATTGGAAGCTGTTTTGGACAACTTTTCTTTTCTTCCTGCCAAACACTTGGCAGACATCCGTGCAACTTCTAGAACACGATGGGAGATGTTTTCTGTGCTGGCACAGTTTTTCCTAGCCAGACATAGTGGAAAATCTTGTTGCCGAGGTGTAGATGAGAAGAGGAGCTAAAGAGGAAGGTAGGATGCTCTCCGGAGGTAAGAGCCGCTGCCGGGCGTCTTTCGGCAGAAGCCGCGCTAAGGAGAGCACTGTGAGCGGCACAATCGTCTTTGCGCGAAGAAGCCGCTTCTTGGGCTCCGGCAGCCGGCGAGAGCGGCAGCTTCGGGAAGGTGAAGAAGCAAGCTGTACAACACTGGGATTGTGTGCGCACCTTGCCAACTGATAGAAAACAGTACCTTTGCACTCTCCTGACTTTTCCAATCACAGGAACATTCGATTGGAAGCTGTTTTGGACAACTTTTCTTCCTGCCAAACACTTGGCAGACATCCGTGCAACTTCTAGAACACGATGGGAGATGTTTTCTGTGCTGGCACAGTTTTTCCTAGCCAGACATAGTGGAAAAGCTTGTTGCCGAGGTGTAGATGAGAAGAGGAGCTAAAGAGGAAGGTAGGATGCTCTCCGGAGGTAAGAGCCGCTGCCGGGCGTCTTTCGGCAGAAGCCGCGCTAAGGAGAGCACTGTGAGCGGCACAATCGTCTTTGCGCGAAGAAGCCGCTTCTTGGGCTCCGGCAGCCGGCGAGAGCGGCAGCTTCGGGAAGGTGAAGAAGCAAGCTGTACAACACTGGGATTGTGTGCGCACCTTGCCAACTGATAGAAAACAGTACCTTTGCACTCTCCTGACTTTTCCAATCACAGGAACATTCGATTGGAAGCTGTTTTGGACAACTTTTCTTTTCTTCCTGCCAAACACTTGGCAGACATCCGTGCAACTTCTAGAACACGAGGGGAGATGTTTTCTGTGCTGGCACAGTTTTTCCTAGCCAGACATAGTGGAAAAGCTTGTTGCCGAGGTGTAGATGAGAAGAGGAGCTAAAGAGGAAGGTAGGATGCTCTCCGGAGGTAAGAGCCGCTGCCGGGCGTCTTTCGGCAGAAGCCGCGCTAAGGAGAGCACTGTGAGCGGCACAATCGTCTTTGCGCGAAGAAGCCGCTTCTTGGGCTCCGGCAGCCGGCGAGAGCGGCAGCTTCGGGAAGGTGAAGAAGCAAGCTGTACAACACTGGGATTGTGTGCGCACCTTGCCAACTGATAGAAAACAGTACCTTTGCACTCTCCTGACTTTTCCAATCACAGGAACATTCGATTGGAAGCTGTTTTGGACAACTTTTCTTTTCTTCCTGCCAAACACTTGGCAGACATCCGTGCAACTTCTAGAACACGATGGGAGATGTTTTCTGTGCTGGCACAGTTTTTCCTAGCCAGACATAGTGGGAAAGCTTGTTGCCGAGGTGTAGATGAGAAGAGGAGCTAAAGAGGAAGGTAGGATGCTCTCCGGAGGTAAGAGCCGCTGCCGGGCGTCTTTCGGCAGAAGCCGCGCTAAGGAGAGCCCTGTGAGCGGCACAATCGTCTTTGCGCGAAGAAGCCGCTTCTTGGGCTCCGGCAGCCGGCGAGAGCGGCAGCTTCGGGAAGGTGAAGAAGCAAGCTGTACAACACTGGGATTGTGTGCGCACCTTGCCAACTGATAGAAAACAGTACCTTTGCACTCTCCTGACTTTTCCAATCACAGGAACACTCGATTGGAAGCTGTTTTGGACAACTTTTCTTTTCTTCCTGCCAAACACTTGGCAGACATCCGTGCAACTTCTAGAACACGATGGGAGATGTTTTCTGTGCTGGCACAGTTTTTCCTAGCCAGACATAGTGGAAAAGCTTGTTGCCGAGGTGTAGATGAGAAGAGGAGCTAAAGAGGAAGGTAGGATGCTCTCCGGAGGTAAGAGCGCTGCCGGGCGTCTTTCGGCAGAAGCCGCGCTAGGGAGAGCACTGTGAGCGGCACAATCGTCTTTGCGCGAAGAAGCCGCTTCTTGGGCTCCGGCAGCCGGCGAGAGCGGCAGCTTCGGGAAGGTGAAGAAGCAAGCTGTACAACACTGGGATTGTGTGCGCACCTTGCCAACTGATAGAAAACAGTACCTTTGCACTCTCCTGACTTTTCCAATCACAGGAACATTCGATTGGAAGCTGTTTTGGACAACTTTTCTTTTCTTCCTGCCAAACACTTGGCAGACATCCGTGCAACTTCTAGAACACGATGGGAGATGTTTTCTGTGCTGGCACAGTTTTTCCTAGCCAGACATAGTGGAAAAGCTTGTTGCCGAGGTGTAGATGAGAAGAGGAGCTAAAGAGGAAGGTAGGATGCTCTCCGGAGGTAAGAGCCGCTGCCGGGCGTCTTTCGGCAGAAGCCGCGCTAAGGAGAGCGCTGTGAGCGGCACAATCGTCTTTGCGCGAAGAAGCCGCTTCTTGGGCTCCGGCAGCCGGCGAGAGCGGCAGCTTCGGGAAGGTGAAGAAGCAAGCTGTACAACACTGGGATTGTGTGCGCACCTTGCCAACTGATAGAAAACAGTACCTTTGCACTCTCCTGACTTTTCCAATCACAGGAACATTCGATTGGAAGCTGTTTTGGACAACTTTTCTTTTCTTCCTGCCAAACACTTGGCAGACATCCGTGCAACTTCTAGAACACGATGGGAGATGTTTTCTGTGCTGGCACAGTTTTTCCTAGCCAGACATAGTGGGAAAGCTTGTTGCCGAGGTGTAGATGAGAAGAGGAGCTAAAGAGGAAGGTAGGATGCTCTCCGGAGGTAAGAGCCGCTGCCGGGCGTCTTTCGGCAGAAGCCGCGCTAAGGAGAGCGCTGTGAGCGGCACAATCGTCTTTGCGCGAAGAAGCCGCTTCTTGGGCTCCGGCAGCCGGCGAGAGCGGCAGCTTCGGGAAGGTGAAGAAGCAAGCTGTACAACACTGGGATTGTGTGCGCACCTTGCCAACTGATAGAAAACAGTACCTTTGCACTCTCCTGACTTTTCCAATCACAGGAACATTCGATTGGAAGCTGTTTTGGACAACTTTTCTTTTCTTCCTGCCAAACACTTGGCAGACATCCGTGCAACTTCTAGAACACGAGGGGAGATGTTTTCTGTGCTGGCACAGTTTTTCCTAGCCAGACATAGTGGGAAAGCTTGTTGCCGAGGTGTAGATGAGAAGAGGAGCTAAAGAGGAAGGTAGGATGCTCTCCGGAGGTAAGAGCCGCTGCCGGGCGTCTTTCGGCAGAAGCCGCGCTAAGGAGAGCACTGTGAGCGGCACAATCGTCTTTGCACGAAGAAGCCGCTTCTTGGGCTCCGGCAGCCGGCGAGAGCGGCAGCTTCGGGAAGGTGAAGAAGCAAGCTGTACAACACTGGGATTGTGTGCGCACCTTGCCAACTGATAGAAAACAGTACCTTTGCACTCTCCTGACTTTTCCAATCACAGGAACATTCGATTGGAAGCTGTTTTGGACAACTTTTCTTTTCTTCCTGCCAAACACTTGGCAGACATCCGTGCAACTTCTAGAACACGATGGGAGATGTTTTCTGTGCTGGCACAGTTTTTCCTAGCCAGACATAGTGGGAAAGCTTGTTGCCGAGGTGTAGATGAGAAGAGGAGCTAAAGAGGAAGGTAGGATGCTCTCCGGAGGTAAGAGCCGCTGCCGGGCGTCTTTCGGCAGAAGCCGCGCTAAGGAGAGCACTGTGAGCGGCACAATCGTCTTTGCGCGAAGAAGCCGCTTCTTGGGCTCCGGCAGCCGGCGAGAGCGGCAGCTTCGGGAAGGTGAAGAAGCAAGCTGTACAACACTGGGATTGTGTGCGCACCTTGCCAACTGATAGAAAACAGTACCTTTGCACTCTCCTGACTTTTCCAATCACAGGAACATTCGATTGGAAGCTGTTTTGGACAACTTTTCTTTTCTTCCTGCCAAACACTTGGCAGACATCCGTGCAACTTCTAGAACACGAGGGGAGATGTTTTCTGTGCTGGCACAGTTTTTCCTAGCCAGACATAGTGGGAAAGCTTGTTGCCGAGGTGTAGATGAGAAGAGGAGCTAAAGAGGAAGGTAGGATGCTCTCCGGAGGTAAGAGCCGCTGCCGGGCGTCTTTCGGCAGAAGCCGCGCTAAGGAGAGCACTGTGAGCGGCACAATCGTCTTTGCGCGAAGAAGCCGCTTCTTGGGCTCCGGCAGCCGGCGAGAGCGGCAGCTTCGGGAAGGTGAAGAAGCAAGCTGTACAACACTGGGATTGTGTGCGCACCTTGCCAACTGATAGAAAACAGTACCTTTGCACTCTCCTGACTTTTCCAATCACAGGAACGTTCGATTGGAAGCTGTTTTGGACAACTTTTCTTTTCTTCCTGCCAAACACTTGGCAGACATCCGTGCAACTTCTAGAACACGATGGGAGATGTTTTCTGTGCTGGCACAGTTTTTCCTAGCCAGACATAGTGGAAAATCTTGTTGCCGAGGTGTAGATGAGAAGAGGAGCTAAAGAGGAAGGTAGGATGCTCTCCGGAGGTAAGAGCCGCTGCCGGGCGTCTTTCGGCAGAAGCCGCGCTAAGGAGAGCACTGTGAGCGGCACAATCGTCTTTGCGCGAAGAAGCCGCTTCTTGGGCTCCGGCAGCCGGCGAGAGCGGCAGCTTCGGGAAGGTGAAGAAGCAAGCTGTACAACACTGGGATTGTGTGCGCACCTTGCCAACTGATAGAAAACAGTACCTTTGCACTCTCCTGACTTTTCCAATCACAGGAACATTCGATTGGAAGCTGTTTTGGACAACTTTTCTTCCTGCCAAACACTTGGCAGACATCCGTGCAACTTCTAGAACACGATGGGAGATGTTTTCTGTGCTGGCACAGTTTTTCCTAGCCAGACATAGTGGAAAAGCTTGTTGCCGAGGTGTAGATGAGAAGAGGAGCTAAAGAGGAAGGTAGGATGCTCTCCGGAGGTAAGAGCCGCTGCCGGGCGTCTTTCGGCAGAAGCCGCGCTAAGGAGAGCACTGTGAGCGGCACAATCGTCTTTGCGCGAAGAAGCCGCTTCTTGGGCTCCGGCAGCCGGCGAGAGCGGCAGCTTCGGGAAGGTGAAGAAGCAAGCTGTACAACACTGGGATTGTGTGCGCACCTTGCCAACTGATAGAAAACAGTACCTTTGCACTCTCCTGACTTTTCCAATCACAGGAACATTCGATTGGAAGCTGTTTTGGACAACTTTTCTTTTCTTCCTGCCAAACACTTGGCAGACATCCGTGCAACTTCTAGAACACGAGGGGAGATGTTTTCTGTGCTGGCACAGTTTTTCCTAGCCAGACATAGTGGAAAAGCTTGTTGCCGAGGTGTAGATGAGAAGAGGAGCTAAAGAGGAAGGTAGGATGCTCTCCGGAGGTAAGAGCCGCTGCCGGGCGTCTTTCGGCAGAAGCCGCGCTAAGGAGAGCACTGTGAGCGGCACAATCGTCTTTGCGCGAAGAAGCCGCTTCTTGGGCTCCGGCAGCCGGCGAGAGCGGCAGCTTCGGGAAGGTGAAGAAGCAAGCTGTACAACACTGGGATTGTGTGCGCACCTTGCCAACTGATAGAAAACAGTACCTTTGCACTCTCCTGACTTTTCCAATCACAGGAACATTCGATTGGAAGCTGTTTTGGACAACTTTTCTTTTCTTCCTGCCAAACACTTGGCAGACATCCGTGCAACTTCTAGAACACGATGGGAGATGTTTTCTGTGCTGGCACAGTTTTTCCTAGCCAGACATAGTGGGAAAGCTTGTTGCCGAGGTGTAGATGAGAAGAGGAGCTAAAGAGGAAGGTAGGATGCTCTCCGGAGGTAAGAGCCGCTGCCGGGCGTCTTTCGGCAGAAGCCGCGCTAAGGAGAGCCCTGTGAGCGGCACAATCGTCTTTGCGCGAAGAAGCCGCTTCTTGGGCTCCGGCAGCCGGCGAGAGCGGCAGCTTCGGGAAGGTGAAGAAGCAAGCTGTACAACACTGGGATTGTGTGCGCACCTTGCCAACTGATAGAAAACAGTACCTTTGCACTCTCCTGACTTTTCCAATCACAGGAACACTCGATTGGAAGCTGTTTTGGACAACTTTTCTTTTCTTCCTGCCAAACACTTGGCAGACATCCGTGCAACTTCTAGAACACGATGGGAGATGTTTTCTGTGCTGGCACAGTTTTTCCTAGCCAGACATAGTGGAAAAGCTTGTTGCCGAGGTGTAGATGAGAAGAGGAGCTAAAGAGGAAGGTAGGATGCTCTCCGGAGGTAAGAGCGCTGCCGGGCGTCTTTCGGCAGAAGCCGCGCTAGGGAGAGCACTGTGAGCGGCACAATCGTCTTTGCGCGAAGAAGCCGCTTCTTGGGCTCCGGCAGCCGGCGAGAGCGGCAGCTTCGGGAAGGTGAAGAAGCAAGCTGTACAACACTGGGATTGTGTGCGCACCTTGCCAACTGATAGAAAACAGTACCTTTGCACTCTCCTGACTTTTCCAATCACAGGAACATTCGATTGGAAGCTGTTTTGGACAACTTTTCTTTTCTTCCTGCCAAACACTTGGCAGACATCCGTGCAACTTCTAGAACACGAGGGGAGATGTTTTCTGTGCTGGCACAGTTTTTCCTAGCCAGACATAGTGGAAAAGCTTGTTGCCGAGGTGTAGATGAGAAGAGGAGCTAAAGAGGAAGGTAGGATGCTCTCCGGAGGTAAGAGCCGCTGCCGGGCGTCTTTCGGCAGAAGCCGCGCTAAGGAGAGCGCTGTGAGCGGCACAATCGTCTTTGCGCGAAGAAGCCGCTTCTTGGGCTCCGGCAGCCGGCGAGAGCGGCAGCTTCGGGAAGGTGAAGAAGCAAGCTGTACAACACTGGGATTGTGTGCGCACCTTGCCAACTGATAGAAAACAGTACCTTTGCACTCTCCTGACTTTTCCAATCACAGGAACATTCGATTGGAAGCTGTTTTGGACAACTTTTCTTTTCTTCCTGCCAAACACTTGGCAGACATCCGTGCAACTTCTAGAACACGATGGGAGATGTTTTCTGTGCTGGCACAGTTTTTCCTAGCCAGACATAGTGGGAAAGCTTGTTGCCGAGGTGTAGATGAGAAGAGGAGCTAAAGAGGAAGGTAGGATGCTCTCCGGAGGTAAGAGCCGCTGCCGGGCGTCTTTCGGCAGAAGCCGCGCTAAGGAGAGCGCTGTGAGCGGCACAATCGTCTTTGCGCGAAGAAGCCGCTTCTTGGGCTCCGGCAGCCGGCGAGAGCGGCAGCTTCGGGAAGGTGAAGAAGCAAGCTGTACAACACTGGGATTGTGTGCGCACCTTGCCAACTGATAGAAAACAGTACCTTTGCACTCTCCTGACTTTTCCAATCACAGGAACATTCGATTGGAAGCTGTTTTGGACAACTTTTCTTTTCTTCCTGCCAAACACTTGGCAGACATCCGTGCAACTTCTAGAACACGATGGGAGATGTTTTCTGTGCTGGCACAGTTTTTCCTAGCCAGACATAGTGGAAAAGCTTGTTGCCGAGGTGTAGATGAGAAGAGGAGCTAAAGAGGAAGGTAGGATGCTCTCCGGAGGTAAGAGCCGCTGCCGGGCGTCTTTCGGCAGAAGCCGCGCTAAGGAGAGCGCTGTGAGCGGCACAATCGTCTTTGCGCGAAGAAGCCGCTTCTTGGGCTCCGGCAGCCGGCGAGAGCGGCAGCTTCGGGAAGGTGAAGAAGCAAGCTGTACAACACTGGGATTGTGTGCGCACCTTGCCAACTGATAGAAAACAGTACCTTTGCACTCTCCTGACTTTTCCAATCACAGGAACATTCGATTGGAAGCTGTTTTGGACAACTTTTCTTTTCTTCCTGCCAAACACTTGGCAGACATCCGTGCAACTTCTAGAACACGATGGGAGATGTTTTCTGTGCTGGCACAGTTTTTCCTAGCCAGACATAGTGGGAAAGCTTGTTGCCGAGGTGTAGATGAGAAGAGGAGCTAAAGAGGAAGGTAGGATGCTCTCCGGAGGTAAGAGCCGCTGCCGGGCGTCTTTCGGCAGAAGCCGCGCTAAGGAGAGCGCTGTGAGCGGCACAATCGTCTTTGCGCGAAGAAGCCGCTTCTTGGGCTCCGGCAGCCGGCGAGAGCGGCAGCTTCGGGAAGGTGAAGAAGCAAGCTGTACAACACTGGGATTGTGTGCGCACCTTGCCAACTGATAGAAAACAGTACCTTTGCACTCTCCTGACTTTTCCAATCACAGGAACATTCGATTGGAAGCTGTTTTGGACAACTTTTCTTTTCTTCCTGCCAAACACTTGGCAGACATCCGTGCAACTTCTAGAACACGAGGGGAGATGTTTTCTGTGCTGGCACAGTTTTTCCTAGCCAGACATAGTGGAAAAGCTTGTTGCCGAGGTGTAGATGAGAAGAGGAGCTAAAGAGGAAGGTAGGATGCTCTCCGGAGGTAAGAGCCGCTGCCGGGCGTCTTTCGGCAGAAGCCGCGCTAAGGAGAGCCCTGTGAGCGGCACAATCGTCTTTGCGCGAAGAAGCCGCTTCTTGGGCTCCGGCAGCCGGCGAGAGCGGCAGCTTCGGGAAGGTGAAGAAGCAAGCTGTACAACACTGGGATTGTGTGCGCACCTTGCCAACTGATAGAAAACAGTACCTTTGCACTCTCCTGACTTTTCCAATCACAGGAACATTCGATTGGAAGCTGTTTTGGACAACTTTTCTTTTCTTCCTGCCAAACACTTGGCAGACATCCGTGCAACTTCTAGAACACGATGGGAGATGTTTTCTGTGCTGGCACAGTTTTTCCTAGCCAGACATAGTGGGAAAGCTTGTTGCCGAGGTGTAGATGAGAAGAGGAGCTAAAGAGGAAGGTAGGATGCTCTCCGGAGGTAAGAGCCGCTGCCGGGCGTCTTTCGGCAGAAGCCGCGCTAAGGAGAGCGCTGTGAGCGGCACAATCGTCTTTGCGCGAAGAAGCCGCTTCTTGGGCTCCGGCAGCCGGCGAGAGCGGCAGCTTCGGGAAGGTGAAGAAGCAAGCTGTACAACACTGGGATTGTGTGCGCACCTTGCCAACTGATAGAAAACAGTACCTTTGCACTCTCCTGACTTTTCCAATCACAGGAACATTCGATTGGAAGCTGTTTTGGACAACTTTTCTTTTCTTCCTGCCAAACACTTGGCAGACATCCGTGCAACTTCTAGAACACGATGGGAGATGTTTTCTGTGCTGGCACAGTTTTTCCTAGCCAGACATAGTGGAAAAGCTTGTTGCCGAGGTGTAGATGAGAAGAGGAGCTAAAGAGGAAGGTAGGATGCTCTCCGGAGGTAAGAGCCGCTGCCGGGCGTCTTTCGGCAGAAGCCGCGCTAAGGAGAGCGCTGTGAGCGGCACAATCGTCTTTGCGCGAAGAAGCCGCTTCTTGGGCTCCGGCAGCCGGCGAGAGCGGCAGCTTCGGGAAGGTGAAGAAGCAAGCTGTACAACACTGGGATTGTGTGCGCACCTTGCCAACTGATAGAAAACAGTACCTTTGCACTCTCCTGACTTTTCCAATCACAGGAACATTCGATTGGAAGCTGTTTTGGACAACTTTTCTTTTCTTCCTGCCAAACACTTGGCAGACATCCGTGCAACTTCTAGAACACGAGGGGAGATGTTTTCTGTGCTGGCACAGTTTTTCCTAGCCAGACATAGTGGGAAAGCTTGTTGCCGAGGTGTAGATGAGAAGAGGAGCTAAAGAGGAAGGTAGGATGCTCTCCGGAGGTAAGAGCCGCTGCCGGGCGTCTTTCGGCAGAAGCCGCGCTAAGGAGAGCACTGTGAGCGGCACAATCGTCTTTGCACGAAGAAGCCGCTTCTTGGGCTCCGGCAGCCGGCGAGAGCGGCAGCTTCGGGAAGGTGAAGAAGCAAGCTGTACAACACTGGGATTGTGTGCGCACCTTGCCAACTGATAGAAAACAGTACCTTTGCACTCTCCTGACTTTTCCAATCACAGGAACATTCGATTGGAAGCTGTTTTGGACAACTTTTCTTTTCTTCCTGCCAAACACTTGGCAGACATCCGTGCAACTTCTAGAACACGATGGGAGATGTTTTCTGTGCTGGCACAGTTTTTCCTAGCCAGACATAGTGGGAAAGCTTGTTGCCGAGGTGTAGATGAGAAGAGGAGCTAAAGAGGAAGGTAGGATGCTCTCCGGAGGTAAGAGCCGCTGCCGGGCGTCTTTCGGCAGAAGCCGCGCTAAGGAGAGCACTGTGAGCGGCACAATCGTCTTTGCGCGAAGAAGCCGCTTCTTGGGCTCCGGCAGCCGGCGAGAGCGGCAGCTTCGGGAAGGTGAAGAAGCAAGCTGTACAACACTGGGATTGTGTGCGCACCTTGCCAACTGATAGAAAACAGTACCTTTGCACTCTCCTGACTTTTCCAATCACAGGAACATTCGATTGGAAGCTGTTTTGGACAACTTTTCTTTTCTTCCTGCCAAACACTTGGCAGACATCCGTGCAACTTCTAGAACACGAGGGGAGATGTTTTCTGTGCTGGCACAGTTTTTCCTAGCCAGACATAGTGGGAAAGCTTGTTGCCGAGGTGTAGATGAGAAGAGGAGCTAAAGAGGAAGGTAGGATGCTCTCCGGAGGTAAGAGCCGCTGCCGGGCGTCTTTCGGCAGAAGCCGCGCTAAGGAGAGCACTGTGAGCGGCACAATCGTCTTTGCGCGAAGAAGCCGCTTCTTGGGCTCCGGCAGCCGGCGAGAGCGGCAGCTTCGGGAAGGTGAAGAAGCAAGCTGTACAACACTGGGATTGTGTGCGCACCTTGCCAACTGATAGAAAACAGTACCTTTGCACTCTCCTGACTTTTCCAATCACAGGAACGTTCGATTGGAAGCTGTTTTGGACAACTTTTCTTTTCTTCCTGCCAAACACTTGGCAGACATCCGTGCAACTTCTAGAACACGATGGGAGATGTTTTCTGTGCTGGCACAGTTTTTCCTAGCCAGACATAGTGGAAAATCTTGTTGCCGAGGTGTAGATGAGAAGAGGAGCTAAAGAGGAAGGTAGGATGCTCTCCGGAGGTAAGAGCCGCTGCCGGGCGTCTTTCGGCAGAAGCCGCGCTAAGGAGAGCACTGTGAGCGGCACAATCGTCTTTGCGCGAAGAAGCCGCTTCTTGGGCTCCGGCAGCCGGCGAGAGCGGCAGCTTCGGGAAGGTGAAGAAGCAAGCTGTACAACACTGGGATTGTGTGCGCACCTTGCCAACTGATAGAAAACAGTACCTTTGCACTCTCCTGACTTTTCCAATCACAGGAACATTCGATTGGAAGCTGTTTTGGACAACTTTTCTTCCTGCCAAACACTTGGCAGACATCCGTGCAACTTCTAGAACACGATGGGAGATGTTTTCTGTGCTGGCACAGTTTTTCCTAGCCAGACATAGTGGAAAAGCTTGTTGCCGAGGTGTAGATGAGAAGAGGAGCTAAAGAGGAAGGTAGGATGCTCTCCGGAGGTAAGAGCCGCTGCCGGGCGTCTTTCGGCAGAAGCCGCGCTAAGGAGAGCACTGTGAGCGGCACAATCGTCTTTGCGCGAAGAAGCCGCTTCTTGGGCTCCGGCAGCCGGCGAGAGCGGCAGCTTCGGGAAGGTGAAGAAGCAAGCTGTACAACACTGGGATTGTGTGCGCACCTTGCCAACTGATAGAAAACAGTACCTTTGCACTCTCCTGACTTTTCCAATCACAGGAACATTCGATTGGAAGCTGTTTTGGACAACTTTTCTTTTCTTCCTGCCAAACACTTGGCAGACATCCGTGCAACTTCTAGAACACGAGGGGAGATGTTTTCTGTGCTGGCACAGTTTTTCCTAGCCAGACATAGTGGAAAAGCTTGTTGCCGAGGTGTAGATGAGAAGAGGAGCTAAAGAGGAAGGTAGGATGCTCTCCGGAGGTAAGAGCCGCTGCCGGGCGTCTTTCGGCAGAAGCCGCGCTAAGGAGAGCACTGTGAGCGGCACAATCGTCTTTGCGCGAAGAAGCCGCTTCTTGGGCTCCGGCAGCCGGCGAGAGCGGCAGCTTCGGGAAGGTGAAGAAGCAAGCTGTACAACACTGGGATTGTGTGCGCACCTTGCCAACTGATAGAAAACAGTACCTTTGCACTCTCCTGACTTTTCCAATCACAGGAACATTCGATTGGAAGCTGTTTTGGACAACTTTTCTTTTCTTCCTGCCAAACACTTGGCAGACATCCGTGCAACTTCTAGAACACGATGGGAGATGTTTTCTGTGCTGGCACAGTTTTTCCTAGCCAGACATAGTGGGAAAGCTTGTTGCCGAGGTGTAGATGAGAAGAGGAGCTAAAGAGGAAGGTAGGATGCTCTCCGGAGGTAAGAGCCGCTGCCGGGCGTCTTTCGGCAGAAGCCGCGCTAAGGAGAGCCCTGTGAGCGGCACAATCGTCTTTGCGCGAAGAAGCCGCTTCTTGGGCTCCGGCAGCCGGCGAGAGCGGCAGCTTCGGGAAGGTGAAGAAGCAAGCTGTACAACACTGGGATTGTGTGCGCACCTTGCCAACTGATAGAAAACAGTACCTTTGCACTCTCCTGACTTTTCCAATCACAGGAACACTCGATTGGAAGCTGTTTTGGACAACTTTTCTTTTCTTCCTGCCAAACACTTGGCAGACATCCGTGCAACTTCTAGAACACGATGGGAGATGTTTTCTGTGCTGGCACAGTTTTTCCTAGCCAGACATAGTGGAAAAGCTTGTTGCCGAGGTGTAGATGAGAAGAGGAGCTAAAGAGGAAGGTAGGATGCTCTCCGGAGGTAAGAGCGCTGCCGGGCGTCTTTCGGCAGAAGCCGCGCTAGGGAGAGCACTGTGAGCGGCACAATCGTCTTTGCGCGAAGAAGCCGCTTCTTGGGCTCCGGCAGCCGGCGAGAGCGGCAGCTTCGGGAAGGTGAAGAAGCAAGCTGTACAACACTGGGATTGTGTGCGCACCTTGCCAACTGATAGAAAACAGTACCTTTGCACTCTCCTGACTTTTCCAATCACAGGAACATTCGATTGGAAGCTGTTTTGGACAACTTTTCTTTTCTTCCTGCCAAACACTTGGCAGACATCCGTGCAACTTCTAGAACACGATGGGAGATGTTTTCTGTGCTGGCACAGTTTTTCCTAGCCAGACATAGTGGAAAAGCTTGTTGCCGAGGTGTAGATGAGAAGAGGAGCTAAAGAGGAAGGTAGGATGCTCTCCGGAGGTAAGAGCCGCTGCCGGGCGTCTTTCGGCAGAAGCCGCGCTAAGGAGAGCGCTGTGAGCGGCACAATCGTCTTTGCGCGAAGAAGCCGCTTCTTGGGCTCCGGCAGCCGGCGAGAGCGGCAGCTTCGGGAAGGTGAAGAAGCAAGCTGTACAACACTGGGATTGTGTGCGCACCTTGCCAACTGATAGAAAACAGTACCTTTGCACTCTCCTGACTTTTCCAATCACAGGAACATTCGATTGGAAGCTGTTTTGGACAACTTTTCTTTTCTTCCTGCCAAACACTTGGCAGACATCCGTGCAACTTCTAGAACACGATGGGAGATGTTTTCTGTGCTGGCACAGTTTTTCCTAGCCAGACATAGTGGGAAAGCTTGTTGCCGAGGTGTAGATGAGAAGAGGAGCTAAAGAGGAAGGTAGGATGCTCTCCGGAGGTAAGAGCCGCTGCCGGGCGTCTTTCGGCAGAAGCCGCGCTAAGGAGAGCGCTGTGAGCGGCACAATCGTCTTTGCGCGAAGAAGCCGCTTCTTGGGCTCCGGCAGCCGGCGAGAGCGGCAGCTTCGGGAAGGTGAAGAAGCAAGCTGTACAACACTGGGATTGTGTGCGCACCTTGCCAACTGATAGAAAACAGTACCTTTGCACTCTCCTGACTTTTCCAATCACAGGAACATTCGATTGGAAGCTGTTTTGGACAACTTTTCTTTTCTTCCTGCCAAACACTTGGCAGACATCCGTGCAACTTCTAGAACACGATGGGAGATGTTTTCTGTGCTGGCACAGTTTTTCCTAGCCAGACATAGTGGAAAAGCTTGTTGCCGAGGTGTAGATGAGAAGAGGAGCTAAAGAGGAAGGTAGGATGCTCTCCGGAGGTAAGAGCCGCTGCCGGGCGTCTTTCGGCAGAAGCCGCGCTAAGGAGAGCGCTGTGAGCGGCACAATCGTCTTTGCGCGAAGAAGCCGCTTCTTGGGCTCCGGCAGCCGGCGAGAGCGGCAGCTTCGGGAAGGTGAAGAAGCAAGCTGTACAACACTGGGATTGTGTGCGCACCTTGCCAACTGATAGAAAACAGTACCTTTGCACTCTCCTGACTTTTCCAATCACAGGAACATTCGATTGGAAGCTGTTTTGGACAACTTTTCTTTTCTTCCTGCCAAACACTTGGCAGACATCCGTGCAACTTCTAGAACACGATGGGAGATGTTTTCTGTGCTGGCACAGTTTTTCCTAGCCAGACATAGTGGGAAAGCTTGTTGCCGAGGTGTAGATGAGAAGAGGAGCTAAAGAGGAAGGTAGGATGCTCTCCGGAGGTAAGAGCCGCTGCCGGGCGTCTTTCGGCAGAAGCCGCGCTAAGGAGAGCGCTGTGAGCGGCACAATCGTCTTTGCGCGAAGAAGCCGCTTCTTGGGCTCCGGCAGCCGGCGAGAGCGGCAGCTTCGGGAAGGTGAAGAAGCAAGCTGTACAACACTGGGATTGTGTGCGCACCTTGCCAACTGATAGAAAACAGTACCTTTGCACTCTCCTGACTTTTCCAATCACAGGAACATTCGATTGGAAGCTGTTTTGGACAACTTTTCTTTTCTTCCTGCCAAACACTTGGCAGACATCCGTGCAACTTCTAGAACACGAGGGGAGATGTTTTCTGTGCTGGCACAGTTTTTCCTAGCCAGACATAGTGGAAAAGCTTGTTGCCGAGGTGTAGATGAGAAGAGGAGCTAAAGAGGAAGGTAGGATGCTCTCCGGAGGTAAGAGCCGCTGCCGGGCGTCTTTCGGCAGAAGCCGCGCTAAGGAGAGCACTGTGAGCGGCACAATCGTCTTTGCGCGAAGAAGCCGCTTCTTGGGCTCCGGCAGCCGGCGAGAGCGGCAGCTTCGGGAAGGTGAAGAAGCAAGCTGTACAACACTGGGATTGTGTGCGCACCTTGCCAACTGATAGAAAACAGTACCTTTGCACTCTCCTGACTTTTCCAATCACAGGAACATTCGATTGGAAGCTGTTTTGGACAACTTTTCTTTTCTTCCTGCCAAACACTTGGCAGACATCCGTGCAACTTCTAGAACACGATGGGAGATGTTTTCTGTGCTGGCACAGTTTTTCCTAGCCAGACATAGTGGAAAAGCTTGTTGCCGAGGTGTAGATGAGAAGAGGAGCTAAAGAGGAAGGTAGGATGCTCTCCGGAGGTAAGAGCCGCTGCCGGGCGTCTTTCGGCAGAAGCCGCGCTAAGGAGAGCACTGTGAGCGGCACAATCGTCTTTGCGCGAAGAAGCCGCTTCTTGGGCTCCGGCAGCCGGCGAGAGCGGCAGCTTCGGGAAGGTGAAGAAACAAGCTGTACAACACTGGGATTGTGTGCGCACCTTGCCAACTGATAGAAAACAGTACCTTTGCACTCTCCTGACTTTTCCAACCACAGGAACATTCGATTGGAAGCTGTTTTGGACAACTTTTCTTTTCTTCCTGCCAAACACTTGGCAGACATCCGTGCAACTTCTAGAACACGATGGGAGATGTTTTCTGTGCTGGCACAGTTTTTCCTAGCCAGACATAGTGGGAAAGCTTGTTGCCGAGGTGTAGATGAGAAGAGGAGCTAAAGAGGAAGGTAGGATGCTCTCCGGAGGTAAGAGCCGCTGCCGGGCGTCTTTCGGCAGAAGCCGCGCTAAGGAGAGCGCTGTGAGCGGCACAATCGTCTTTGCGCGAAGAAGCCGCTTCTTGGTCTCCGGCAGCCGGCGAGAGCGGCAGCTTCGGGAAGGTGAAGAAGCAAGCTGTACAACACTGGGATTGTGTGCGCACCTTGCCAACTGATAGAAAACAGTACCTTTGCACTCTCCTGACTTTTCCAATCACAGGAACATTCGATTGGAAGCCGTTTTGGACAACTTTTCTTTTCTTCCTGCCAAACACTTGGCAGACATCCGTGCAACTTCTAGAACACGATGGGAGATGTTTTCTGTGCTGGCACAGTTTTTCCTAGCCAGACATAGTGGAAAAGCTTGTTGCCGAGGTGTAGATGAGAAGAGGAGCTAAAGAGGAAGGTAGGATGCTCTCCGGAGGTAAGAGCCGCTGCCGGGCGTCTTTCGGCAGAAGCCGCGCTAAGGAGAGCCCTGTGAGCGGCACAATCGTCTTTGCGCGAAGAAGCCGCTTCTTGGGCTCCGGCAGCCGGCGAGAGCGGCAGCTTCGGGAAGGTGAAGAAGCAAGCTGTACAACACTGGGATTGTGTGCGCACCTTGCCAACTGATTGAAAACAGTACCTTTGCACTCTCCTGACTTTTCCAATCACAGGAACATTCGATTGGAAGCTGTTTTGGACAACTTTTCTTTTCTTCCTGCCAAACACTTGGCAGACATCCGTGCAACTTCTAGAACACGAGGGGAGATGTTTTCTGTGCTGGCACAGTTTTTCCTAGCCAGACATAGTGGAAAAGCTTGTTGCCGAGGTGTAGATGAGAAGAGGAGCTAAAGAGGAAGGTAGGATGCTCTCCGGAGGTAAGAGCCGCTGCCGGGCGTCTTTCGGCAGAAGCCGCGCTAAGGAGAGCGCTGTGAGCGGCACAATCGTCTTTGCGCGAAGAAGCCGCTTCTTGGGCTCCGGCAGCCGGCGAGAGCGGCAGCTTCGGGAAGGTGAAGAAGCAAGCTGTACAACACTGGGATTGTGTGCGCACCTTGCCAACTGATAGAAAACAGTACCTTTGCACTCTCCTGACTTTTCCAATCACAGGAACATTCGATTGGAAGCTGTTTTGGACAACTTTTCTTTTCTTCCTGCCAAACACGTGGCAGACATCCTTGCAACTTCTAGAACACGATGGGAGATGTTTTCTGTGCTGGCACAGTTTTTCCTAGCCAGACATAGTGGAAAAGCTTGTTGCCGAGGTGTAGATGAGAAGAGGAGCTAAAGAGGAAGGTAGGATGCTCTCCGGAGGTAAGAGCCGCTGCCGGGCGTCTTTCGGCAGAAGCCGCGCTAAGGAGAGCGCTGTGAGCGGCACAATCGTCTTTGCGCGAAGAAGCCGCTTCTTGGGCTCCGGCAGCCGGCGAGAGCGGCAGCTTCGGGAAGGTGAAGAAGCAAGCTGTACAACACTGGGATTGTGTGCGCACCTTGCCAACTGATAGAAAACAGTACCTTTGCACTCTCCTGACTTTTCCAACCACAGGAACATTCGATTGGAAGCTGTTTTGGACAACTTTTCTTTTCTTCCTGCCAAACACTTGGCAGACATCCGTGCAACTTCTAGAACACGAGGGGAGATGTTTTCTGTGCTGGCACAGTTTTTCCTAGCCAGACATAGTGGAAAAGCTTGTTGCCGAGGTGTAGATGAGAAGAGGAGCTAAAGAGGAAGGTAGGATGCTCTCCGGAGGTAAGAGCCGCTGCCGGGCGTCTTTCGGCAGAAGCCGCGCTAAGGAGAGCGCTGTGAGCGGCACAATCGTCTTTGCGCGAAGAAGCCGCTTCTTGGGCTCCGGCAGCCGGCGAGAGCGGCAGCTTCGGGAAGGTGAAGAAGCAAGCTGTACAACACTGGGATTGTGTGCGCACCTTGCCAACTGATAGAAAACAGTACCTTTGCACTCTCCTGACTTTTCCAATCACAGGAACATTCGATTGGAAGCTGTTTTGGACAACTTTTCTTTTCTTCCTGCCAAACACTTGGCAGACATCCGTGCAACTTCTAGAACACGATGGGAGATGTTTTCTGTGCTGGCACAGTTTTTCCTAGCCAGACATAGTGGAAAAGCTTGTTGCCGAGGTGTAGATGAGAAGAGGAGCTAAAGAGGAAGGTAGGATGCTCTCCGGAGGTAAGAGCCGCTGCCGGGCGTCTTTCGGCAGAAGCCGCGCTAAGGAGAGCGCTGTGAGCGGCACAATCGTCTTTGCGCGAAGAAGCCGCTTCTTGGGCTCCGGCAGCCGGCGAGAGCGGCAGCTTCGGGAAGGTGAAGAAGCAAGCTGTACAACACTGGGATTGTGTGCGCACCTTGCCAACTGATAGAAAACAGTACCTTTGCACTCTCCTGACTTTTCCAATCACAGGAACATTCGATTGGAAGCTGTTTTGGACAACTTTTCTTTTCTTCCTGCCAAACACTTGACAGACATCCGTGCAACTTCTAGAACACGATGGGAGATGTTTTCTGTGCTGGCACAGTTTTTCCTAGCCAGACATAGTGGAAAAGCTTGTTGCCGAGGTGTAGATGAGAAGAGGAGCTAAAGAGGAAGGTAGGATGCTCTCCGGAGGTAAGAGCCGCTGCCGGGCGTCTTTCGGCAGAAGCCGCGCTAAGGAGAGCGCTGTGAGCGGCACAATCGTCTTTGCGCGAAGAAGCCGCTTCTTGGGCTCCGGCAGCCGGCGAGAGCGGCAGCTTCGGGAAGGTGAAGAAGCAAGCTGTACAACACTGGGATTGTGTGCGCACCTTGCCAACTGATAGAAAACAGTACCTTTGCACTCTCCTGAGTTTTCCAATCACAGGAACATTCGATTGGAAGCTGTTTTGGACAACTTTTCTTTTCTTCCTGCCAAACACTTGGCAGACATCCGTGCAACTTCTAGAACACGATGGGAGATGTTTTCTGTGCTGGCACAGTTTTTCCTAGCCAGACATAGTGGAAAAGCTTGTTGCCGAGGTGTAGATGAGAAGAGGAGCTAAAGAGGAAGGTAGGATGCTCTCCGGAGGTAAGAGCCGCTGCCGGGCGTCTTTCGGCAGAAGCCGCGCTAAGGAGAGCACTGTGAGCGGCACAATCGTCTTTGCGCGAAGAAGCCGCTTCTTGGGCTCCGGCAGCCGGCGAGAGCGGCAGCTTCGGGAAGGTGAAGAAGCAAGCTGTACAACACTGGGATTGTGTGCGCACCTTGCCAACTGATAGAAAACAGTACCTTTGCACTCTCCTGACTTTTCCAATCACAGGAACATTCGATTGGAAGCTGTTTTGGACAACTTTTCTTTTCTTCCTGCCAAACACTTGGCAGACATCCGTGCAACTTCTAGAACACGATGGGAGATGTTTTCTGTGCTGGCACAGTTTTTCCTAGCCAGACATAGTGGAAAAGCTTGTTGCCGAGGTGTAGATGAGAAGAGGAGCTAAAGAGGAAGGTAGGATGCTCTCCGGAGGTAAGAGCCGCTGCCGGGCGTCTTTCGGCAGAAGCCGCGCTAAGGAGAGCGCTGTGAGCGGCACAATCGTCTTTGCGCGAAGAAGCCGCTTCTTGGGCTCCGGCAGCCGGCGAGAGCGGCAGCTTCGGGAAGGTGAAGAAGCAAGCTGTACAACACTGGGATTGTGTGCGCACCTTGCCAACTGATAGAAAACAGTACCTTTGCACTCTCCTGACTTTTCCAATCACAGGAACATTCGATTGGAAGCTGTTTTGGACAACTTTTCTTTTCTTCCTGCCAAACACTTGGCAGACATCCGTGCAACTTCTAGAACACGAGGGGAGATGTTTTCTGTGCTGGCACAGTTTTTCCTAGCCAAACATAGTGGAAAAGCTTGTTGCCGAGGTGTAGATGAGAAGAGGAGCTAAAGAGGAAGGTAGGATGCTCTCCGGAGGTAAGAGCCGCTGCCGGGCGTCTTTCGGCAGAAGCCGCGCTAAGGAGAGCCCTGTGAGCGGCACAATCGTCTTTGCGCGAAGAAGCCGCTTCTTGGTCTCCGGCAGCCGGCGAGAGCGGCAGCTTCGGGAAGGTGAAGAAGCAAGCTGTACAACACTGGGATTGTGTGCGCACCTTGCCAACTGATAGAAAACAGTACCTTTGCACTCTCCTGACTTTTCCAATCACAGGAACATTCGATTGGAAGCTGTTTTGGACAACTTTTCTTTTCTTCCTGCCAAACACTTGGCAGACATCCGTGCAACTTCTAGAACACGATGGGAGATGTTTTCTGTGCTGGCACAGTTTTTCCTAGCCAGACATAGTGGAAAAGCTTGTTGCCGAGGTGTAGATGAGAAGAGGAGCTAAAGAGGAAGGTAGGATGCTCTCCGGAGGTAAGAGCCGCTGCCGGGCGTCTTTCGGCAGAAGCCGCGCTAAGGAGAGCACTGTGAGCGGCACAATCGTCTTTGCGCGAAGAAGCCGCTTCTTGGGCTCCGGCAGCCGGCGAGAGCGGCAGCTTCGGGAAGGTGAAGAAACAAGCTGTACAACACTGGGATTGTGTGCGCACCTTGCCAACTGATAGAAAACAGTACCTTTGCACTCTCCTGACTTTTCCAATCACAGGAACATTCGATTGGAAGCTGTTTTGGACAACTTTTCTTTTCTTCCTGCCAAACACTTGGCAGACATCCGTGCAACTTCTAGAACACGATGGGAGATGTTTTCTGTGCTGGCACAGTTTTTCCTAGCCAGACATAGTGGGAAAGCTTGTTGCCGAGGTGTAGATGAGAAGAGGAGCTAAAGAGGAAGGTAGGATGCTCTCCGGAGGTAAGAGCCGCTGCCGGGCGTCTTTCGGCAGAAGCCGCGCTAAGGAGAGCGCTGTGAGCGGCACAATCGTCTTTGCGCGAAGAAGCCGCTTCTTGGGCTCCGGCAGCCGGCGAGAGCGGCAGCTTCGGGAAGGTGAAGAAGCAAGCTGTACAACACTGGGATTGTGTGCGCACCTTGCCAACTGATAGAAAACAGTACCTTTGCACTCTCCTGACTTTTCCAATCACAGGAACATTCGATTGGAAGCTGTTTTGGACAACTTTTCTTTTCTTCCTGCCAAACACTTGGCAGACATCCGTGCAACTTCTAGAACACGATGGGAGATGTTTTCTGTGCTGGCACAGTTTTTCCTAGCCAGACATAGTGGAAAAGCTTGTTGCCGAGGTGTAGATGAGAAGAGGAGCTAAAGAGGAAGGTAGGATGCTCTCCGGAGGTAAGAGCCGCTGCCGGGCGTCTTTCGGCAGAAGCCGCGCTAAGGAGAGCGCTGTGAGCGGCACAATCGTCTTTGCGCGAAGAAGCCGCTTCTTGGTCTCCGGCAGCCGGCGAGAGCGGCAGCTTCGGGAAGGTGAAGAAGCAAGCTGTACAACACTGGGATTGTGTGCGCACCTTGCCAACTGATAGAAAACAGTACCTTTGCACTCTCCTGACTTTTCCAATCACAGGAACATTCGATTGGAAGCTGTTTTGGACAACTTTTCTTTTCTTCCTGCCAAACACTTGGCAGACATCCGTGCAACTTCTAGAACACGAGGGGAGATGTTTTCTGTGCTGGCACAGTTTTTCCTAGCCAGACATAGTGGAAAAGCTTGTTGCCGAGGTGTAGATGAGAAGAGGAGCTAAAGAGGAAGGTAGGATGCTCTCCGGAGGTAAGAGCCGCTGCCGGGCGTCTTTCGGCAGAAGCCGCGCTAAGGAGAGCCCTGTGAGCGGCACAATCGTCTTTGCGCGAAGAAGCCGCTTCTTGGGCTCCGGCAGCCGGCGAGAGCGGCAGCTTCGGGAAGGTGAAGAAGCAAGCTGTACAACACTGGGATTGTGTGCGCACCTTGCCAACTGATTGAAAACAGTACCTTTGCACTCTCCTGACTTTTCCAATCACAGGAACATTCGATTGGAAGCTGTTTTGGACAACTTTTCTTTTCTTCCTGCCAAACACTTGGCAGACATCCGTGCAACTTCTAGAACACGATGGGAGATGTTTTCTGTGCTGGCACAGTTTTTCCTAGCCAGACATAGTGGGAAAGCTTGTTGCCGAGGTGTAGATGAGAAGAGGAGCTAAAGAGGAAGGTAGGATGCTCTCCGGAGGTAAGAGCCGCTGCCGGGCGTCTTTCGGCAGAAGCCGCGCTAAGGAGAGCACTGTGAGCGGCACAATCGTCTTTGCGCGAAGAAGCCGCTTCTTGGGCTCCGGCAGCCGGCGAGAGCGGCAGCTTCGGGAAGGTGAAGAAACAAGCTGTACAACACTGGGATTGTGTGCGCACCTTGCCAACTGATAGAAAACAGTACCTTTGCACTCTCCTGACTTTTCCAATCACAGGAACATTCGATTGGAAGCTGTTTTGGACAACTTTTCTTTTCTTCCTGCCAAACACTTGGCAGACATCCGTGCAACTTCTAGAACACGATGGGAGATGTTTTCTGTGCTGGCACAGTTTTTCCTAGCCAGACATAGTGGGAAAGCTTGTTGCCGAGGTGTAGATGAGAAGAGGAGCTAAAGAGGAAGGTAGGATGCTCTCCGGAGGTAAGAGCCGCTGCCGGGCGTCTTTCGGCAGAAGCCGCGCTAAGGAGAGCGCTGTGAGCGGCACAATCGTCTTTGCGCGAAGAAGCCGCTTCTTGGGCTCCGGCAGCCGGCGAGAGCGGCAGCTTCGGGAAGGTGAAGAAGCAAGCTGTACAACACTGGGATTGTGTGCGCACCTTGCCAACTGATAGAAAACAGTACCTTTGCACTCTCCTGACTTTTCCAATCACAGGAACATTCGATTGGAAGCTGTTTTGGACAACTTTTCTTCCTGCCAAACACTTGGCAGACATCCGTGCAACTTCTAGAACACGATGGGAGATGTTTTCTGTGCTGGCACAGTTTTTCCTAGCCAGACATAGTGGAAAAGCTTGTTGCCGAGGTGTAGATGAGAAGAGGAGCTAAAGAGGAAGGTAGGATGCTCTCCGGAGGTAAGAGCCGCTGCCGGGCGTCTTTCGGCAGAAGCCGCGCTAAGGAGAGCACTGTGAGCGGCACAATCGTCTTTGCGCGAAGAAGCCGCTTCTTGGGCTCCGGCAGCCGGCGAGAGCGGCAGCTTCGGGAAGGTGAAGAAGCAAGCTGTACAACACTGGGATTGTGTGCGCACCTTGCCAACTGATAGAAAACAGTACCTTTGCACTCTCCTGACTTTTCCAATCACAGGAACATTCGATTGGAAGCTGTTTTGGACAACTTTTCTTTTCTTCCTGCCAAACACTTGGCAGACATCCGTGCAACTTCTAGAACACGATGGGAGATGTTTTCTGTGCTGGCACAGTTTTTCCTAGCCAGACATAGTGGAAAAGCTTGTTGCCGAGGTGTAGATGAGAAGAGGAGCTAAAGAGGAAGGTAGGATGCTCTCCGGAGGTAAGAGCCGCTGCCGGGCGTCTTTCGGCAGAAGCCGCGCTAAGGAGAGCCCTGTGAGCGGCACAATCGTCTTTGCGCGAAGAAGCCGCTTCTTGGGCTCCGGCAGCCGGCGAGAGCGGCAGCTTGGGGAAGGTGAAGAAGCAAGCTGTACAACACTGGGATTGTGTGCGCACCTTGCCAACTGATAGAAAACAGTACCTTTGCACTCTCCTGACTTTTCCAATCACAGGAACATTCGATTGGAAGCTGTTTTGGACAACTTTTCTTTTCTTCCTGCCAAACACTTGGCAGACATCCGTGCAACTTCTAGAACACGAGGGGAGATGTTTTCTGTGCTGGCACAGTTTTTCCTAGCCAGACATAGTGGAAAAGCTTGTTGCCGAGGTGTAGATGAGAAGAGGAGCTAAAGAGGAAGGTAGGATGCTCTCCGGAGGTAAGAGCCGCTGCCGGGCGTCTTTCGGCAGAAGCCGCGCTAAGGAGAGCCCTGTGAGCGGCACAATCGTCTTTGCGCGAAGAAGCCGCTTCTTGGGCTCCGGCAGCCGGCGAGAGCGGCAGCTTCGGGAAGGTGAAGAAGCAAGCTGTACAACACTGGGATTGTGTGCGCACCTTGCCAACTGATTGAAAACAGTACCTTTGCACTCTCCTGACTTTTCCAATCACAGGAACATTCGATTGGAAGCTGTTTTGGACAACTTTTCTTTTCTTCCTGCCAAACACTTGGCAGACATCCGTGCAACTTCTAGAACACGATGGGAGATGTTTTCTGTGCTGGCACAGTTTTTCCTAGCCAGACATAGTGGGAAAGCTTGTTGCCGAGGTGTAGATGAGAAGAGGAGCTAAAGAGGAAGGTAGGATGCTCTCCGGAGGTAAGAGCCGCTGCCGGGCGTCTTTCGGCAGAAGCCGCGCTAAGGAGAGCACTGTGAGCGGCACAATCGTCTTTGCGCGAAGAAGCCGCTTCTTGGGCTCCGGCAGCCGGCGAGAGCGGCAGCTTCGGGAAGGTGAAGAAACAAGCTGTACAACACTGGGATTGTGTGCGCACCTTGCCAACTGATAGAAAACAGTACCTTTGCACTCTCCTGACTTTTCCAATCACAGGAACATTCGATTGGAAGCTGTTTTGGACAACTTTTCTTTTCTTCCTGCCAAACACTTGGCAGACATCCGTGCAACTTCTAGAACACGATGGGAGATGTTTTCTGTGCTGGCACAGTTTTTCCTAGCCAGACATAGTGGGAAAGCTTGTTGCCGAGGTGTAGATGAGAAGAGGAGCTAAAGAGGAAGGTAGGATGCTCTCCGGAGGTAAGAGCCGCTGCCGGGCGTCTTTCGGCAGAAGCCGCGCTAAGGAGAGCACTGTGAGCGGCACAATCGTCTTTGCGCGAAGAAGCCGCTTCTTGGGCTCCGGCAGCCGGCGAGAGCGGCAGCTTCGGGAAGGTGAAGAAGCAAGCTGTACAACACTGGGATTGTGTGCGCACCTTGCCAACTGATAGAAAACAGTACCTTTGCACTCTCCTGACTTTTCCAATCACAGGAACATTCGATTGGAAGCTGTTTTGGACAACTTTTCTTTTCTTCCTGCCAAACACTTGGCAGACATCCGTGCAACTTCTAGAACACGATGGGAGATGTTTTCTGTGCTGGCACAGTTTTTCCTAGCCAGACATAGTGGAAAAGCTTGTTGCCGAGGTGTAGATGAGAAGAGGAGCTAAAGAGGAAGGTAGGATGCTCTCCGGAGGTAAGAGCCGCTGCCGGGCGTCTTTCGGCAGAAGCCGCGCTAAGGAGAGCGCTGTGAGCGGCACAATCGTCTTTGCGCGAAGAAGCCGCTTCTTGGGCTCCGGCAGCCGGCGAGAGCGGCAGCTTCGGGAAGGTGAAGAAGCAAGCTGTACAACACTGGGATTGTGTGCGCACCTTGCCAACTGATAGAAAACAGTACCTTTGCACTCTCCTGACTTTTCCAATCACAGGAACATTCGATTGGAAGCTGTTTTGGACAACTTTTCTTCCTGCCAAACACTTGGCAGACATCCGTGCAACTTCTAGAACACGAGGGGAGATGTTTTCTGTGCTGGCACAGTTTTTCCTAGCCAGACATAGTGGAAAAGCTTTTTGCCGAGGTGTAGATGAGAAGAGGAGCTAAAGAGGAAGGTAGGATGCTCTCCGGAGGTAAGAGCCGCTGCCGGGCGTCTTTCGGCAGAAGCCGCGCTAAGGAGAGCGCTGTGAGCGGCACAATCGTCTTTGCGCGAAGAAGCCGCTTCTTGGGCTCCGGCAGCCGGCGAGAGCGGCAGCTTCGGGAAGGTGAAGAAGCAAGCTGTACAACACTGGGATTGTGTGCGCACCTTGCCAACTGATAGAAAACAGTACCTTTGCACTCTCCTGACTTTTCCAATCACAGGAACATTCGATTGGAAGCTGTTTTGGACAACTTTTCTTCCTGCCAAACACTTGGCAGACATCCGTGCAACTTCTAGAACACGATGGGAGATGTTTTCTGTGCTGGCACAGTTTTTCCTAGCCAGACATAGTGGAAAAGCTTGTTGCCGAGGTGTAGATGAGAAGAGGAGCTAAAGAGGAAGGTAGGATGCTCTCCGGAGGTAAGAGCCGCTGCCGGGCGTCTTTCGGCAGAAGCCGCGCTAAGGAGAGCACTGTGAGCGGCACAATCGTCTTTGCGCGAAGAAGCCGCTTCTTGGGCTCCGGCAGCCGGCGAGAGCGGCAGCTTCGGGAAGGTGAAGAAGCAAGCTGTACAACACTGGGATTGTGTGCGCACCTTGCCAACTGATAGAAAACAGTACCTTTGCACTCTCCTGACTTTTCCAATCACAGGAACATTCGATTGGAAGCTGTTTTGGACAACTTTTCTTTTCTTCCTGCCAAACACTTGGCAGACATCCGTGCAACTTCTAGAACACGAGGGGAGATGTTTTCTGTGCTGGCACAGTTTTTCCTAGCCAGACATAGTGGAAAAGCTTGTTGCCGAGGTGTAGATGAGAAGAGGAGCTAAAGAGGAAGGTAGGATGCTCTCCGGAGGTAAGAGCCGCTGCCGGGCGTCTTTCGGCAGAAGCCGCGCTAAGGAGAGCACTGTGAGCGGCACAATCGTCTTTGCGCGAAGAAGCCGCTTCTTGGGCTCCGGCAGCCGGCGAGAGCGGCAGCTTCGGGAAGGTGAAGAAGCAAGCTGTACAACACTGGGATTGTGTGCGCACCTTGCCAACTGATAGAAAACAGTACCTTTGCACTCTCCTGACTTTTCCAATCACAGGAACATTCGATTGGAAGCTGTTTTGGACAACTTTTCTTTTCTTCCTGCCAAACACTTGGCAGACATCCGTGCAACTTCTAGAACACGATGGGAGATGTTTTCTGTGCTGGCACAGTTTTTCCTAGCCAGACATAGTGGAAAAGCTTGTTGCCGAGGTGTAGATGAGAAGAGGAGCTAAAGAGGAAGGTAGGATGCTCTCCGGAGGTAAGAGCCGCTGCCGGGCGTCTTTCGGCAGAAGCCGCGCTAAGGAGAGCCCTGTGAGCGGCACAATCGTCTTTGCGCGAAGAAGCCGCTTCTTGGGCTCCGGCAGCCGGCGAGAGCGGCAGCTTCGGGAAGGTGAAGAAGCAAGCTGTACAACACTGGGATTGTGTGCGCACCTTGCCAACTGATAGAAAACAGTACCTTTGCACTCTCCTGACTTTTCCAATCACAGGAACACTCGATTGGAAGCTGTTTTGGACAACTTTTCTTTTCTTCCTGCCAAACACTTGGCAGACATCCGTGCAACTTCTAGAACACGATGGGAGATGTTTTCTGTGCTGGCACAGTTTTTCCTAGCCAGACATAGTGGAAAAGCTTGTTGCCGAGGTGTAGATGAGAAGAGGAGCTAAAGAGGAAGGTAGGATGCTCTCCGGAGGTAAGAGCGCTGCCGGGCGTCTTTCGGCAGAAGCCGCGCTAGGGAGAGCACTGTGAGCGGCACAATCGTCTTTGCGCGAAGAAGCCGCTTCTTGGGCTCCGGCAGCCGGCGAGAGCGGCAGCTTCGGGAAGGTGAAGAAGCAAGCTGTACAACACTGGGATTGTGTGCGCACCTTGCCAACTGATAGAAAACAGTACCTTTGCACTCTCCTGACTTTTCCAATCACAGGAACATTCGATTGGAAGCTGTTTTGGACAACTTTTCTTTTCTTCCTGCCAAACACTTGGCAGACATCCGTGCAACTTCTAGAACACGATGGGAGATGTTTTCTGTGCTGGCACAGTTTTTCCTAGCCAGACATAGTGGAAAAGCTTGTTGCCGAGGTGTAGATGAGAAGAGGAGCTAAAGAGGAAGGTAGGATGCTCTCCGGAGGTAAGAGCCGCTGCCGGGCGTCTTTCGGCAGAAGCCGCGCTAAGGAGAGCGCTGTGAGCGGCACAATCGTCTTTGCGCGAAGAAGCCGCTTCTTGGGCTCCGGCAGCCGGCGAGAGCGGCAGCTTCGGGAAGGTGAAGAAGCAAGCTGTACAACACTGGGATTGTGTGCGCACCTTGCCAACTGATAGAAAACAGTACCTTTGCACTCTCCTGACTTTTCCAATCACAGGAACATTCGATTGGAAGCTGTTTTGGACAACTTTTCTTTTCTTCCTGCCAAACACTTGGCAGACATCCGTGCAACTTCTAGAACACGATGGGAGATGTTTTCTGTGCTGGCACAGTTTTTCCTAGCCAGACATAGTGGGAAAGCTTGTTGCCGAGGTGTAGATGAGAAGAGGAGCTAAAGAGGAAGGTAGGATGCTCTCCGGAGGTAAGAGCCGCTGCCGGGCGTCTTTCGGCAGAAGCCGCGCTAAGGAGAGCGCTGTGAGCGGCACAATCGTCTTTGCGCGAAGAAGCCGCTTCTTGGGCTCCGGCAGCCGGCGAGAGCGGCAGCTTCGGGAAGGTGAAGAAGCAAGCTGTACAACACTGGGATTGTGTGCGCACCTTGCCAACTGATAGAAAACAGTACCTTTGCACTCTCCTGACTTTTCCAATCACAGGAACATTCGATTGGAAGCTGTTTTGGACAACTTTTCTTTTCTTCCTGCCAAACACTTGGCAGACATCCGTGCAACTTCTAGAACACGAGGGGAGATGTTTTCTGTGCTGGCACAGTTTTTCCTAGCCAGACATAGTGGAAAAGCTTGTTGCCGAGGTGTAGATGAGAAGAGGAGCTAAAGAGGAAGGTAGGATGCTCTCCGGAGGTAAGAGCCGCTGCCGGGCGTCTTTCGGCAGAAGCCGCGCTAAGGAGAGCCCTGTGAGCGGCACAATCGTCTTTGCGCGAAGAAGCCGCTTCTTGGGCTCCGGCAGCCGGCGAGAGCGGCAGCTTCGGGAAGGTGAAGAAGCAAGCTGTACAACACTGGGATTGTGTGCGCACCTTGCCAACTGATAGAAAACAGTACCTTTGCACTCTCCTGACTTTTCCAATCACAGGAACATTCGATTGGAAGCTGTTTTGGACAACTTTTCTTTTCTTCCTGCCAAACACTTGGCAGACATCCGTGCAACTTCTAGAACACGATGGGAGATGTTTTCTGTGCTGGCACAGTTTTTCCTAGCCAGACATAGTGGGAAAGCTTGTTGCCGAGGTGTAGATGAGAAGAGGAGCTAAAGAGGAAGGTAGGATGCTCTCCGGAGGTAAGAGCCGCTGCCGGGCGTCTTTCGGCAGAAGCCGCGCTAAGGAGAGCGCTGTGAGCGGCACAATCGTCTTTGCGCGAAGAAGCCGCTTCTTGGGCTCCGGCAGCCGGCGAGAGCGGCAGCTTCGGGAAGGTGAAGAAGCAAGCTGTACAACACTGGGATTGTGTGCGCACCTTGCCAACTGATAGAAAACAGTACCTTTGCACTCTCCTGACTTTTCCAATCACAGGAACATTCGATTGGAAGCTGTTTTGGACAACTTTTCTTTTCTTCCTGCCAAACACTTGGCAGACATCCGTGCAACTTCTAGAACACGATGGGAGATGTTTTCTGTGCTGGCACAGTTTTTCCTAGCCAGACATAGTGGAAAAGCTTGTTGCCGAGGTGTAGATGAGAAGAGGAGCTAAAGAGGAAGGTAGGATGCTCTCCGGAGGTAAGAGCCGCTGCCGGGCGTCTTTCGGCAGAAGCCGCGCTAAGGAGAGCGCTGTGAGCGGCACAATCGTCTTTGCGCGAAGAAGCCGCTTCTTGGGCTCCGGCAGCCGGCGAGAGCGGCAGCTTCGGGAAGGTGAAGAAGCAAGCTGTACAACACTGGGATTGTGTGCGCACCTTGCCAACTGATAGAAAACAGTACCTTTGCACTCTCCTGACTTTTCCAATCACAGGAACATTCGATTGGAAGCTGTTTTGGACAACTTTTCTTTTCTTCCTGCCAAACACTTGGCAGACATCCGTGCAACTTCTAGAACACGAGGGGAGATGTTTTCTGTGCTGGCACAGTTTTTCCTAGCCAGACATAGTGGGAAAGCTTGTTGCCGAGGTGTAGATGAGAAGAGGAGCTAAAGAGGAAGGTAGGATGCTCTCCGGAGGTAAGAGCCGCTGCCGGGCGTCTTTCGGCAGAAGCCGCGCTAAGGAGAGCACTGTGAGCGGCACAATCGTCTTTGCACGAAGAAGCCGCTTCTTGGGCTCCGGCAGCCGGCGAGAGCGGCAGCTTCGGGAAGGTGAAGAAGCAAGCTGTACAACACTGGGATTGTGTGCGCACCTTGCCAACTGATAGAAAACAGTACCTTTGCACTCTCCTGACTTTTCCAATCACAGGAACATTCGATTGGAAGCTGTTTTGGACAACTTTTCTTTTCTTCCTGCCAAACACTTGGCAGACATCCGTGCAACTTCTAGAACACGATGGGAGATGTTTTCTGTGCTGGCACAGTTTTACCTAGCCAGACATAGTGGGAAAGCTTGTTGCCGAGGTGTAGATGAGAAGAGGAGCTAAAGAGGAAGGTAGGATGCTCTCCGGAGGTAAGAGCCGCTGCCGGGCGTCTTTCGGCAGAAGCCGCGCTAAGGAGAGCACTGTGAGCGGCACAATCGTCTTTGCGCGAAGAAGCCGCTTCTTGGGCTCCGGCAGCCGGCGAGAGCGGCAGCTTCGGGAAGGTGAAGAAACAAGCTGTACAACACTGGGATTGTGTGCGCACCTTGCCAACTGATAGAAAACAGTACCTTTGCACTCTCCTGACTTTTCCAATCACAGGAACATTCGATTGGAAGCTGTTTTGGACAACTTTTCTTTTCTTCCTGCCAAACACTTGGCAGACATCCGTGCAACTTCTAGAACACGAGGGGAGATGTTTTCTGTGCTGGCACAGTTTTTCCTAGCCAGACATAGTGGGAAAGCTTGTTGCCGAGGTGTAGATGAGAAGAGGAGCTAAAGAGGAAGGTAGGATGCTCTCCGGAGGTAAGAGCCGCTGCCGGGCGTCTTTCGGCAGAAGCCGCGCTAAGGAGAGCACTGTGAGCGGCACAATCGTCTTTGCGCGAAGAAGCCGCTTCTTGGGCTCCGGCAGCCGGCGAGAGCGGCAGCTTCGGGAAGGTGAAGAAGCAAGCTGTACAACACTGGGATTGTGTGCGCACCTTGCCAACTGATAGAAAACAGTACCTTTGCACTCTCCTGACTTTTCCAATCACAGGAACGTTCGATTGGAAGCTGTTTTGGACAACTTTTCTTTTCTTCCTGCCAAACACTTGGCAGACATCCGTGCAACTTCTAGAACACGATGGGAGATGTTTTCTGTGCTGGCACAGTTTTTCCTAGCCAGACATAGTGGAAAATCTTGTTGCCGAGGTGTAGATGAGAAGAGGAGCTAAAGAGGAAGGTAGGATGCTCTCCGGAGGTAAGAGCCGCTGCCGGGCGTCTTTCGGCAGAAGCCGCGCTAAGGAGAGCACTGTGAGCGGCACAATCGTCTTTGCGCGAAGAAGCCGCTTCTTGGGCTCCGGCAGCCGGCGAGAGCGGCAGCTTCGGGAAGGTGAAGAAGCAAGCTGTACAACACTGGGATTGTGTGCGCACCTTGCCAACTGATAGAAAACAGTACCTTTGCACTCTCCTGACTTTTCCAATCACAGGAACATTCGATTGGAAGCTGTTTTGGACAACTTTTCTTCCTGCCAAACACTTGGCAGACATCCGTGCAACTTCTAGAACACGATGGGAGATGTTTTCTGTGCTGGCACAGTTTTTCCTAGCCAGACATAGTGGAAAAGCTTGTTGCCGAGGTGTAGATGAGAAGAGGAGCTAAAGAGGAAGGTAGGATGCTCTCCGGAGGTAAGAGCCGCTGCCGGGCGTCTTTCGGCAGAAGCCGCGCTAAGGAGAGCACTGTGAGCGGCACAATCGTCTTTGCGCGAAGAAGCCGCTTCTTGGGCTCCGGCAGCCGGCGAGAGCGGCAGCTTCGGGAAGGTGAAGAAGCAAGCTGTACAACACTGGGATTGTGTGCGCACCTTGCCAACTGATAGAAAACAGTACCTTTGCACTCTCCTGACTTTTCCAATCACAGGAACATTCGATTGGAAGCTGTTTTGGACAACTTTTCTTTTCTTCCTGCCAAACACTTGGCAGACATCCGTGCAACTTCTAGAACACGAGGGGAGATGTTTTCTGTGCTGGCACAGTTTTTCCTAGCCAGACATAGTGGAAAAGCTTGTTGCCGAGGTGTAGATGAGAAGAGGAGCTAAAGAGGAAGGTAGGATGCTCTCCGGAGGTAAGAGCCGCTGCCGGGCGTCTTTCGGCAGAAGCCGCGCTAAGGAGAGCACTGTGAGCGGCACAATCGTCTTTGCGCGAAGAAGCCGCTTCTTGGGCTCCGGCAGCCGGCGAGAGCGGCAGCTTCGGGAAGGTGAAGAAGCAAGCTGTACAACACTGGGATTGTGTGCGCACCTTGCCAACTGATAGAAAACAGTACCTTTGCACTCTCCTGACTTTTCCAATCACAGGAACATTCGATTGGAAGCTGTTTTGGACAACTTTTCTTTTCTTCCTGCCAAACACTTGGCAGACATCCGTGCAACTTCTAGAACACGATGGGAGATGTTTTCTGTGCTGGCACAGTTTTTCCTAGCCAGACATAGTGGGAAAGCTTGTTGCCGAGGTGTAGATGAGAAGAGGAGCTAAAGAGGAAGGTAGGATGCTCTCCGGAGGTAAGAGCCGCTGCCGGGCGTCTTTCGGCAGAAGCCGCGCTAAGGAGAGCCCTGTGAGCGGCACAATCGTCTTTGCGCGAAGAAGCCGCTTCTTGGGCTCCGGCAGCCGGCGAGAGCGGCAGCTTCGGGAAGGTGAAGAAGCAAGCTGTACAACACTGGGATTGTGTGCGCACCTTGCCAACTGATAGAAAACAGTACCTTTGCACTCTCCTGACTTTTCCAATCACAGGAACACTCGATTGGAAGCTGTTTTGGACAACTTTTCTTTTCTTCCTGCCAAACACTTGGCAGACATCCGTGCAACTTCTAGAACACGATGGGAGATGTTTTCTGTGCTGGCACAGTTTTTCCTAGCCAGACATAGTGGAAAAGCTTGTTGCCGAGGTGTAGATGAGAAGAGGAGCTAAAGAGGAAGGTAGGATGCTCTCCGGAGGTAAGAGCGCTGCCGGGCGTCTTTCGGCAGAAGCCGCGCTAGGGAGAGCACTGTGAGCGGCACAATCGTCTTTGCGCGAAGAAGCCGCTTCTTGGGCTCCGGCAGCCGGCGAGAGCGGCAGCTTCGGGAAGGTGAAGAAGCAAGCTGTACAACACTGGGATTGTGTGCGCACCTTGCCAACTGATAGAAAACAGTACCTTTGCACTCTCCTGACTTTTCCAATCACAGGAACATTCGATTGGAAGCTGTTTTGGACAACTTTTCTTTTCTTCCTGCCAAACACTTGGCAGACATCCGTGCAACTTCTAGAACACGATGGGAGATGTTTTCTGTGCTGGCACAGTTTTTCCTAGCCAGACATAGTGGAAAAGCTTGTTGCCGAGGTGTAGATGAGAAGAGGAGCTAAAGAGGAAGGTAGGATGCTCTCCGGAGGTAAGAGCCGCTGCCGGGCGTCTTTCGGCAGAAGCCGCGCTAAGGAGAGCGCTGTGAGCGGCACAATCGTCTTTGCGCGAAGAAGCCGCTTCTTGGGCTCCGGCAGCCGGCGAGAGCGGCAGCTTCGGGAAGGTGAAGAAGCAAGCTGTACAACACTGGGATTGTGTGCGCACCTTGCCAACTGATAGAAAACAGTACCTTTGCACTCTCCTGACTTTTCCAATCACAGGAACATTCGATTGGAAGCTGTTTTGGACAACTTTTCTTTTCTTCCTGCCAAACACTTGGCAGACATCCGTGCAACTTCTAGAACACGATGGGAGATGTTTTCTGTGCTGGCACAGTTTTTCCTAGCCAGACATAGTGGGAAAGCTTGTTGCCGAGGTGTAGATGAGAAGAGGAGCTAAAGAGGAAGGTAGGATGCTCTCCGGAGGTAAGAGCCGCTGCCGGGCGTCTTTCGGCAGAAGCCGCGCTAAGGAGAGCGCTGTGAGCGGCACAATCGTCTTTGCGCGAAGAAGCCGCTTCTTGGGCTCCGGCAGCCGGCGAGAGCGGCAGCTTCGGGAAGGTGAAGAAGCAAGCTGTACAACACTGGGATTGTGTGCGCACCTTGCCAACTGATAGAAAACAGTACCTTTGCACTCTCCTGACTTTTCCAATCACAGGAACATTCGATTGGAAGCTGTTTTGGACAACTTTTCTTTTCTTCCTGCCAAACACTTGGCAGACATCCGTGCAACTTCTAGAACACGATGGGAGATGTTTTCTGTGCTGGCACAGTTTTTCCTAGCCAGACATAGTGGAAAAGCTTGTTGCCGAGGTGTAGATGAGAAGAGGAGCTAAAGAGGAAGGTAGGATGCTCTCCGGAGGTAAGAGCCGCTGCCGGGCGTCTTTCGGCAGAAGCCGCGCTAAGGAGAGCGCTGTGAGCGGCACAATCGTCTTTGCGCGAAGAAGCCGCTTCTTGGGCTCCGGCAGCCGGCGAGAGCGGCAGCTTCGGGAAGGTGAAGAAGCAAGCTGTACAACACTGGGATTGTGTGCGCACCTTGCCAACTGATAGAAAACAGTACCTTTGCACTCTCCTGACTTTTCCAATCACAGGAACATTCGATTGGAAGCTGTTTTGGACAACTTTTCTTTTCTTCCTGCCAAACACTTGGCAGACATCCGTGCAACTTCTAGAACACGATGGGAGATGTTTTCTGTGCTGGCACAGTTTTTCCTAGCCAGACATAGTGGGAAAGCTTGTTGCCGAGGTGTAGATGAGAAGAGGAGCTAAAGAGGAAGGTAGGATGCTCTCCGGAGGTAAGAGCCGCTGCCGGGCGTCTTTCGGCAGAAGCCGCGCTAAGGAGAGCGCTGTGAGCGGCACAATCGTCTTTGCGCGAAGAAGCCGCTTCTTGGGCTCCGGCAGCCGGCGAGAGCGGCAGCTTCGGGAAGGTGAAGAAGCAAGCTGTACAACACTGGGATTGTGTGCGCACCTTGCCAACTGATAGAAAACAGTACCTTTGCACTCTCCTGACTTTTCCAATCACAGGAACATTCGATTGGAAGCTGTTTTGGACAACTTTTCTTTTCTTCCTGCCAAACACTTGGCAGACATCCGTGCAACTTCTAGAACACGAGGGGAGATGTTTTCTGTGCTGGCACAGTTTTTCCTAGCCAGACATAGTGGAAAAGCTTGTTGCCGAGGTGTAGATGAGAAGAGGAGCTAAAGAGGAAGGTAGGATGCTCTCCGGAGGTAAGAGCCGCTGCCGGGCGTCTTTCGGCAGAAGCCGCGCTAAGGAGAGCACTGTGAGCGGCACAATCGTCTTTGCGCGAAGAAGCCGCTTCTTGGGCTCCGGCAGCCGGCGAGAGCGGCAGCTTCGGGAAGGTGAAGAAGCAAGCTGTACAACACTGGGATTGTGTGCGCACCTTGCCAACTGATAGAAAACAGTACCTTTGCACTCTCCTGACTTTTCCAACCACAGGAACATTCGATTGGAAGCCGTTTTGGACAACTTTTCTTTTCTTCCTGCCAAACACTTGGCAGACATCCGTGCAACTTCTAGAACACGATGGGAGATGTTTTCTGTGCTGGCACAGTTTTTCCTAGCCAGACATAGTGGAAAAGCTTGTTGCCGAGGTGTAGATGAGAAGAGGAGCTAAAGAGGAAGGTAGGATGCTCTCCGGAGGTAAGAGCCGCTGCCGGGCGTCTTTCGGCAGAAGCCGCGCTAAGGAGAGCACTGTGAGCGGCACAATCGTCTTTGCGCGAAGAAGCCGCTTCTTGGGCTCCGGCAGCCGGCGAGAGCGGCAGCTTCGGGAAGGTGAAGAAACAAGCTGTACAACACTGGGATTGTGTGCGCACCTTGCCAACTGATAGAAAACAGTACCTTTGCACTCTCCTGACTTTTCCAACCACAGGAACATTCGATTGGAAGCTGTTTTGGACAACTTTTCTTTTCTTCCTGCCAAACACTTGGCAGACATCCGTGCAACTTCTAGAACACGATGGGAGATGTTTTCTGTGCTGGCACAGTTTTTCCTAGCCAGACATAGTGGGAAAGCTTGTTGCCGAGGTGTAGATGAGAAGAGGAGCGAAAGAGGAAGGTAGGATGCTCTCCGGAGGTAAGAGCCGCTGCCGGGCGTCTTTCGGCAGAAGCCGCGCTAAGGAGAGCGCTGTGAGCGGCACAATCGTCTTTGCGCGAAGAAGCCGCTTCTTGGTCTCCGGCAGCCGGCGAGAGCGGCAGCTTCGGGAAGGTGAAGAAGCAAGCTGTACAACACTGGGATTGTGTGCGCACCTTGCCAACTGATAGAAAACAGTACCTTTGCACTCTCCTGACTTTTCCAATCACAGGAACATTCGATTGGAAGCCGTTTTGGACAACTTTTCTTTTCTTCCTGCCAAACACTTGGCAGACATCCGTGCAACTTCTAGAACACGATGGGAGATGTTTTCTGTGCTGGCACAGTTTTTCCTAGCCAGACATAGTGGAAAAGCTTGTTGCCGAGGTGTAGATGAGAAGAGGAGCTAAAGAGGAAGGTAGGATGCTCTCCGGAGGTAAGAGCCGCTGCCGGGCGTCTTTCGGCAGAAGCCGCGCTAAGGAGAGCCCTGTGAGCGGCACAATCGTCTTTGCGCGAAGAAGCCGCTTCTTGGGCTCCGGCAGCCGGCGAGAGCGGCAGCTTCGGGAAGGTGAAGAAGCAAGCTGTACAACACTGGGATTGTGTGCGCACCTTGCCAACTGATTGAAAACAGTACCTTTGCACTACTCTCCTGACTTTTCCAATCACAGGAACATTCGATTGGAAGCTGTTTGGACAACTTTTCTTTTCTTCCTGCCAAACACTTGGCAGACATCCGTGCAACTTCTAGAACACGATGGGAGATGTTTTCTGTGCTGGCACAGTTTTTCCTAGCCAGACATAGTGGAAAAGCTTGTTGCCGAGGTGTAGATGAGAAGAGGAGCTAAAGAGGAAGGTAGGATGCTCTCCGGAGGTAAGAGCCGCTGCCGGGCGTCTTTCGGCAGAAGCCGCGCTAAGGAGAGCGCTGTGAGCGGCACAATCGTCTTTGCGCGAAGAAGCCGCTTCTTGGGCTCCGGCAGCCGGCGAGAGCGGCAGCTTCGGGAAGGTGAAGAAGCAAGCTGTACAACACTGGGATTGTGTGCGCACCTTGCCAACTGATAGAAAACAGTACCTTTGCACTCTCCTGACTTTTCCAATCACAGGAACATTCGATTGGAAGCTGTTTTGGACAACTTTTCTTTTCTTCCTGCCAAACACTTGGCAGACATCCGTGCAACTTCTAGAACACGATGGAGATGTTTTCTGTGCTGGCACAGTTTTTCCTAGCCAGACATAGTGGAAAAGCTTGTTGCCGAGGTGTAGATGAGAAGAGGAGCTAAGAGGAAGGTAGGATGCTCTCCGGAGGTAAGAGCCGCTGCCGGGCGTCTTTCGGCAGAAGCCGCGCTAAGGAGAGCGCTGTGAGCGGCACAATCGTCTTTGCGCGAAGAAGCCGCTTCTTGGTCTCCGGCAGCCGGCGAGAGCGGCAGCTTCGGGAAGGTGAAGAAGCAAGCTGTACAACACTGGGATTGTGTGCGCACCTTGCCAACTGATAGAAAACAGTACCTTTGCACTCTCCTGACTTTTCCAATCACAGGAACATTCGATTGGAAGCTGTTTTGGACAACTTTTCTTTTCTTCCTGCCAAACACTTGGCAGACATCCGTGCAACTTCTAGAACACGATGGGAGATGTTTTCTGTGCTGGCACAGTTTTTCCTAGCCAGACATAGTGGAAAAGCTTGTTGCCGAGGTGTAGATGAGAAGAGGAGCTAAAGAGGAAGGTAGGATGCTCTCCGGAGGTAAGAGCCGCTGCCGGCGTCTTTCGGCAGAAGCCGCGCTAAGGAGAGCGCTGTGAGCGGCACAATCGTCTTTGCGCGAAGAAGCCGCTTCTTGGGCTCCGGCAGCCGGCGAGAGCGGCAGCTTCGGGAAGGTGAAGAAGCAAGCTGTACAACACTGGGATTGTGTGCGCACCTTGCCAACTGATAGAAAACAGTACCTTTGCACTCTCCTGAGTTTTCCAATCACAGGAACATTCGATTGGAAGCTGTTTTGGACAACTTTTCTTTTCTTCCTGCCAAACACTTGGCAGACATCCGTGCAACTTCTAGAACACGAGGGGAGATGTTTTCTGTGCTGGCACAGTTTTTCCTAGCCAGACATAGTGGAAAAGCTTGTTGCCGAGGTGTAGATGAGAAGAGGAGCTAAAGAGGAAGGTAGGATGCTCTCCGGAGGTAAGAGCCGCTGCCGGGCGTCTTTCGGCAGAAGCCGCGCTAAGGAGAGCACTGTGAGCGGCACAATCGTCTTTGCGCGAAGAAGCCGCTTCTTGGGCTCCGGCAGCCGGCGAGAGCGGCAGCTTCGGGAAGGTGAAGAAGCAAGCTGTACAACACTGGGATTGTGTGCGCACCTTGCCAACTGATAGAAAACAGTACCTTTGCACTCTCCTGACTTTTCCAATCACAGGAACATTCGATTGGAAGCTGTTTTGGACAACTTTTCTTTTCTTCCTGCCAAACACTTGGCAGACATCCGTGCAACTTCTAGAACACGAGGGGAGATGTTTTCTGTGCTGGCACAGTTTTTCCTAGCCAGACATAGTGGAAAAGCTTGTTGCCGAGGTGTAGATGAGAAGAGGAGCTAAAGAGGAAGGTAGGATGCTCTCCGGAGGTAAGAGCCGCTGCCGGGCGTCTTTCGGCAGAAGCCGCGCTAAGGAGAGCGCTGTGAGCGGCACAATCGTCTTTGCGCGAAGAAGCCGCTTCTTGGGCTCCGGCAGCCGGCGAGAGCGGCAGCTTCGGGAAGGTGAAGAAGCAAGCTGTACAACACTGGGATTGTGTGCGCACCTTGCCAACTGATAGAAAACAGTACCTTTGCACTCTCCTGACTTTTCCAATCACAGGAACATTCGATTGGAAGCTGCTTTGGACAACTTTTCTTTCTTCCTGCCAAACACTTGGCAGACATCCGTGCAACTTCTAGAACACGAGGGAGATGTTTTCTGTGCTGGCACAGTTTTTCCTAGCCAAACATAGTGGAAAAGCTTGTTGCCGAGGTGTAGATGAGAAGAGGAGCTAAAGAGGAAGGTAGGATGCTCTCCGGAGGTAAGAGCCGCTGCCGGGCGTCTTTCGGCAGAAGCCGCGCTAAGGAGAGCCCTGTGAGCGGCACAATCGTCTTTGCGCGAAGAAGCCGCTTCTTGGTCTCCGGCAGCCGGCGAGAGCGGCAGCTTCGGGAAGGTGAAGAAGCAAGCTGTACAACACTGGGATTGTGTGCGCACCTTGCCAACTGATAGAAAACAGTACCTTTGCACTCTCCTGACTTTTCCAATCACAGGAACATTCGATTGGAAGCTGTTTTGGACAACTTTTCTTTTCTTCCTGCCAAACACTTGGCAGACATCCGTGCAACTTCTAGAACACGATGGGAGATGTTTTCTGTGCTGGCACAGTTTTTCCTAGCCAGACATAGTGGAAAGCTTGTTGCCGAGGTGTAGATGAGAAGAGGAGCTAAAGAGGAAGGTAGGATGCTCTCCGGAGGTAAGAGCCGCTGCCGGGCGTCTTTCGGCAGAAGCCGCGCTAAGGAGAGCACTGTGAGCGGCACAATCGTCTTTGCGCGAAGAAGCCGCTTCTTGGGCTCCGGCAGCCGGCGAGAGCGGCAGCTTCGGGAAGGTGAAGAAACAAGCTGTACAACACTGGGATTGTGTGCGCACCTTGCCAACTGATAGAAAACAGTACCTTTGCACTCTCCTGACTTTTCCAATCACAGGAACATTCGATTGGAAGCTGTTTTGGACAACTTTTCTTTTCTTCCTGCCAAACACTTGGCAGACATCCGTGCAACTTCTAGAACACGATGGGAGATGTTTTCTGTGCTGGCACAGTTTTTCCTAGCCAGACATAGTGGGAAAGCTTGTTGCGAGGTGTAGATGAGAAGAGGAGCTAAAGAGGAAGGTAGGATGCTCTCCGGAGGTAAGAGCCGCTGCCGGGCGTCTTTCGGCAGAAGCCGCGCTAAGGAGAGCGCTGTGAGCGGCACAATCGTCTTTGCGCGAAGAAGCCGCTTCTTGGGCTCCGGCAGCCGGCGAGAGCGGCAGCTTCGGGAAGGTGAAGAAGCAAGCTGTACAACACTGGGATTGTGTGCGCACCTTGCCAACTGATAGAAAACAGTACCTTTGCACTCTCCTGACTTTTCCAATCACAGGAACATTCGATTGGAAGCTGTTTTGGACAACTTTTCTTTTCTTCCTGCCAAACACTTGGCAGACATCCGTGCAACTTCTAGAACACGATGGGAGATGTTTTCTGTGCTGGCACAGTTTTTCCTAGCCAGACATAGTGGAAAAGCTTGTTGCCGAGGTGTAGATGAGAAGAGGAGCTAAAGAGGAAGGTAGGATGCTCTCCGGAGGTAAGAGCCGCTGCCGGGCGTCTTTCGGCAGAAGCCGCGCTAAGGAGAGCGCTGTGAGCGGCACAATCGTCTTTGCGCGAAGAAGCCGCTTCTTGGTCTCCGGCAGCCGGCGAGAGCGGCAGCTTCGGGAAGGTGAAGAAGCAAGCTGTACAACACTGGGATTGTGTGCGCACCTTGCCAACTGATAGAAAACAGTACCTTTGCACTCTCCTGACTTTTCCAATCACAGGAACATTCGATTGGAAGCTGTTTTGGACAACTTTTCTTTTCTTCCTGCCAAACACTTGGCAGACATCCGTGCAACTTCTAGAACACGAGGGAGATGTTTTCTGTGCTGGCACAGTTTTTCTAGCCAGACATAGTGGAAAAGCTTGTTGCCGAGGTGTAGATGAGAAGAGGAGCTAAAGAGGAAGGTAGGATGCTCTCCGGAGGTAAGAGCCGCTGCCGGGCGTCTTTCGGCAGAAGCCGCGCTAAGGAGAGCCCTGTGAGCGGCACAATCGTCTTTGCGCGAAGAAGCCGCTTCTTGGGCTCCGGCAGCCGGCGAGAGCGGCAGCTTCGGGAAGGTGAAGAAGCAAGCTGTACAACACTGGGATTGTGTGCGCACCTTGCCAACTGATTGAAAACAGTACCTTTGCACTCTCCTGACTTTTCCAATCACAGGAACATTCGATTGGAAGCTGTTTTGGACAACTTTTCTTTTCTTCCTGCCAAACACTTGGCAGACATCCGTGCAACTTCTAGAACACGATGGGAGATGTTTTCTGTGCTGGCACAGTTTTTCCTAGCCAGACATAGTGGGAAAGCTTGTTGCCGAGGTGTAGATGAGAAGAGGAGCTAAAGAGGAAGGTAGGATGCTCTCCGGAGGTAAGAGCCGCTGCCGGGCGTCTTTCGGCAGAAGCCGCGCTAAGGAGAGCACTGTGAGCGGCACAATCGTCTTTGCGCGAAGAAGCCGCTTCTTGGGCTCCGGCAGCCGGCGAGAGCGGCAGCTTCGGGAAGGTGAAGAAACAAGCTGTACAACACTGGGATTGTGTGCGCACCTTGCCAACTGATAGAAAACAGTACCTTTGCACTCTCCTGACTTTTCCAATCACAGGAACATTCGATTGGAAGCTGTTTTGGACAACTTTTCTTTTCTTCCTGCCAAACACTTGGCAGACATCCGTGCAACTTCTAGAACACGATGGGAGATGTTTTCTGTGCTGGCACAGTTTTTCCTAGCCAGACATAGTGGAAAGCTTGTTGCCGAGGTGTAGATGAGAAGAGGAGCTAAAGAGGAAGGTAGGATGCTCTCCGGAGGTAAGAGCCGCTGCCGGGCGTCTTTCGGCAGAAGCCGCGCTAAGGAGAGCGCTGTGAGCGGCACAATCGTCTTTGCGCGAAGAAGCCGCTTCTTGGGCTCCGGCAGCCGGCGAGAGCGGCAGCTTCGGGAAGGTGAAGAAGCAAGCTGTACAACACTGGGATTGTGTGCGCACCTTGCCAACTGATAGAAAACAGTACCTTTGCACTCTCCTGACTTTTCCAATCACAGGAACATTCGATTGGAAGCTGTTTTGGACAACTTTTCTTCCTGCCAAACACTTGGCAGACATCCGTGCAACTTCTAGAACACGATGGGAGATGTTTTCTGTGCTGGCACAGTTTTTCCTAGCCAGACATAGTGGAAAAGCTTGTTGCCGAGGTGTAGATGAGAAGAGGAGCTAAAGAGGAAGGTAGGATGCTCTCCGGAGGTAAGAGCCGCTGCCGGGCGTCTTTCGGCAGAAGCCGCGCTAAGGAGAGCACTGTGAGCGGCACAATCGTCTTTGCGCGAAGAAGCCGCTTCTTGGGCTCCGGCAGCCGGCGAGAGCGGCAGCTTCGGGAAGGTGAAGAAGCAAGCTGTACAACACTGGGATTGTGTGCGCACCTTGCCAACTGATAGAAAACAGTACCTTTGCACTCTCCTGACTTTTCCAATCACAGGAACATTCGATTGGAAGCTGTTTTGGACAACTTTTCTTTTCTTCCTGCCAAACACTTGGCAGACATCCGTGCAACTTCTAGAACACGAGGGGAGATGTTTTCTGTGCTGGCACAGTTTTTCCTAGCCAGACATAGTGGAAAGCTTGTTGCCGAGGTGTAGATGAGAAGAGGAGCTAAAGAGGAAGGTAGGATGCTCTCCGGAGGTAAGAGCCGCTGCCGGGCGTCTTTCGGCAGAAGCCGCGCTAAGGAGAGCACTGTGAGCGGCACAATCGTCTTTGCGCGAAGAAGCCGCTTCTTGGGCTCCGGCAGCCGGCGAGAGCGGCAGCTTCGGGAAGGTGAAGAAGCAAGCTGTACAACACTGGGATTGTGTGCGCACCTTGCCAACTGATAGAAAACAGTACCTTTGCACTCTCCTGACTTTTCCAATCACAGGAACATTCGATTGGAAGCTGTTTTGGACAACTTTTCTTTTCTTCCTGCCAAACACTTGGCAGACATCCGTGCAACTTCTAGAACACGAGGGGAGATGTTTTCTGTGCTGCACAGTTTTTCCTAGCCAGACATAGTGGAAAAGCTTGTTGCCGAGGTGTAGATGAGAAGAGGAGCTAAAGAGGAAGGTAGGATGCTCTCCGGAGGTAAGAGCCGCTGCCGGGCGTCTTTCGGCAGAAGCCGCGCTAAGGAGAGCACTGTGAGCGGCACAATCGTCTTTGCGCGAAGAAGCCGCTTCTTGGGCTCCGGCAGCCGGCGAGAGCGGCAGCTTCGGGAAGGTGAAGAAGCAAGCTGTACAACACTGGGATTGTGTGCGCACCTTGCCAACTGATAGAAAACAGTACCTTTGCACTCTCCTGACTTTTCCAATCACAGGAACATTCGATTGGAAGCTGTTTTGGACAACTTTTCTTTTCTTCCTGCCAAACACTTGGCAGACATCCGTGCAACTTCTAGAACACGATGGGAGATGTTTTCTGTGCTGGCACAGTTTTTCCTAGCCAGACATAGTGGGAAAGCTTGTTGCCGAGGTGTAGATGAGAAGAGGAGCTAAAGAGGAAGGTAGGATGCTCTCCGGAGGTAAGAGCCGCTGCCGGGCGTCTTTCGGCAGAAGCCGCGCTAAGGAGAGCCCTGTGAGCGGCACAATCGTCTTTGCGCGAAGAAGCCGCTTCTTGGGCTCCGGCAGCCGGCGAGAGCGGCAGCTTCGGGAAGGTGAAGAAGCAAGCTGTACAACACTGGGATTGTGTGCGCACCTTGCCAACTGATAGAAAACAGTACCTTTGCACTCTCCTGACTTTTCCAATCACAGGAACACTCGATTGGAAGCTGTTTTGGACAACTTTTCTTTTCTTCCTGCCAAACACTTGGCAGACATCCGTGCAACTTCTAGAACACGATGGGAGATGTTTTCTGTGCTGGCACAGTTTTTCCTAGCCAGACATAGTGGAAAAGCTTGTTGCCGAGGTGTAGATGAGAAGAGGAGCTAAAGAGGAAGGTAGGATGCTCTCCGGAGGTAAGAGCGCTGCCGGGCGTCTTTCGGCAGAAGCCGCGCTAGGGAGAGCACTGTGAGCGGCACAATCGTCTTTGCGCGAAGAAGCCGCTTCTTGGGCTCCGGCAGCCGGCGAGAGCGGCAGCTTCGGGAAGGTGAAGAAGCAAGCTGTACAACACTGGGATTGTGTGCGCACCTTGCCAACTGATAGAAAACAGTACCTTTGCACTCTCCTGACTTTTCCAATCACAGGAACATTCGATTGGAAGCTGTTTTGGACAACTTTTCTTTTCTTCCTGCCAAACACTTGGCAGACATCCGTGCAACTTCTAGAACACGATGGGAGATGTTTTCTGTGCTGGCACAGTTTTTCCTAGCCAGACATAGTGGAAAAGCTTGTTGCCGAGGTGTAGATGAGAAGAGGAGCTAAAGAGGAAGGTAGGATGCTCTCCGGAGGTAAGAGCCGCTGCCGGGCGTCTTTCGGCAGAAGCCGCGCTAAGGAGAGCGCTGTGAGCGGCACAATCGTCTTTGCGCGAAGAAGCCGCTTCTTGGGCTCCGGCAGCCGGCGAGAGCGGCAGCTTCGGGAAGGTGAAGAAGCAAGCTGTACAACACTGGGATTGTGTGCGCACCTTGCCAACTGATTGAAAACAGTACCTTTGCACTCTCCTGACTTTTCCAATCACAGGAACATTCGATTGGAAGCTGTTTTGGACAACTTTTCTTTTCTTCCTGCCAAACACTTGGCAGACATCCGTGCAACTTCTAGAACACGATGGGAGATGTTTTCTGTGCTGGCACAGTTTTTCCTAGCCAGACATAGTGGAAAGCTTGTTGCCGAGGTGTAGATGAGAAGAGGAGCTAAAGAGGAAGGTAGGATGCTCTCCGGAGGTAAGAGCCGCTGCCGGGCGTCTTTCGGCAGAAGCCGCGCTAAGGAGAGCGCTGTGAGCGGCACAATCGTCTTTGCGCGAAGAAGCCGCTTCTTGGGCTCCGGCAGCCGGCGAGAGCGGCAGCTTCGGGAAGGTGAAGAAGCAAGCTGTACAACACTGGGATTGTGTGCGCACCTTGCCAACTGATAGAAAACAGTACCTTTGCACTCTCCTGACTTTTCCAATCACAGGAACATTCGATTGGAAGCTGTTTTGGACAACTTTTCTTTTCTTCCTGCCAAACACTTGGCAGACATCCGTGCAACTTCTAGAACACGATGGGAGATGTTTTCTGTGCTGGCACAGTTTTTCCTAGCCAGACATAGTGGAAAAGCTTGTTGCCGAGGTGTAGATGAGAAGAGGAGCTAAAGAGGAAGGTAGGATGCTCTCCGGAGGTAAGAGCCGCTGCCGGGCGTCTTTCGGCAGAAGCCGCGCTAAGGAGAGCGCTGTGAGCGGCACAATCGTCTTTGCGCGAAGAAGCCGCTTCTTGGGCTCCGGCAGCCGGCGAGAGCGGCAGCTTCGGGAAGGTGAAGAAGCAAGCTGTACAACACTGGGATTGTGTGCGCACCTTGCCAACTGATAGAAAACAGTACCTTTGCACTCTCCTGACTTTTCCAATCACAGGAACATTCGATTGGAAGCTGTTTTGGACAACTTTTCTTTTCTTCCTGCCAAACACTTGGCAGACATCCGTGCAACTTCTAGAACACGATGGGAGATGTTTTCTGTGCTGGCACAGTTTTTCCTAGCCAGACATAGTGGAAAGCTTGTTGCCGAGGTGTAGATGAGAAGAGGAGCTAAAGAGGAAGGTAGGATGCTCTCCGGAGGTAAGAGCCGCTGCCGGGCGTCTTTCGGCAGAAGCCGCGCTAAGGAGAGCGCTGTGAGCGGCACAATCGTCTTTGCGCGAAGAAGCCGCTTCTTGGGCTCCGGCAGCCGGCGAGAGCGGCAGCTTCGGGAAGGTGAAGAAGCAAGCTGTACAACACTGGGATTGTGTGCGCACCTTGCCAACTGATAGAAAACAGTACCTTTGCACTCTCCTGACTTTTCCAATCACAGGAACATTCGATTGGAAGCTGTTTTGGACAACTTTTCTTTTCTTCCTGCCAAACACTTGGCAGACATCCGTGCAACTTCTAGAACACGAGGGGAGATGTTTTCTGTGCTGGCACAGTTTTTCCTAGCCAGACATAGTGGAAAAGCTTGTTGCCGAGGTGTAGATGAGAAGAGGAGCTAAAGAGGAAGGTAGGATGCTCTCCGGAGGTAAGAGCCGCTGCCGGGCGTCTTTCGGCAGAAGCCGCGCTAAGGAGAGCCCTGTGAGCGGCACAATCGTCTTTGCGCGAAGAAGCCGCTTCTTGGGCTCCGGCAGCCGGCGAGAGCGGCAGCTTCGGGAAGGTGAAGAAGCAAGCTGTACAACACTGGGATTGTGTGCGCACCTTGCCAACTGATAGAAAACAGTACCTTTGCACTCTCCTGACTTTTCCAATCACAGGAACATTCGATTGGAAGCTGTTTTGGACAACTTTTCTTTTCTTCCTGCCAAACACTTGGCAGACATCCGTGCAACTTCTAGAACACGATGGGAGATGTTTTCTGTGCTGGCACAGTTTTTCCTAGCCAGACATAGTGGAAAAGCTTGTTGCCGAGGTGTAGATGAGAAGAGGAGCTAAAGAGGAAGGTAGGATGCTCTCCGGAGGTAAGAGCCGCTGCCGGGCGTCTTTCGGCAGAAGCCGCGCTAAGGAGAGCACTGTGAGCGGCACAATCGTCTTTGCGCGAAGAAGCCGCTTCTTGGGCTCCGGCAGCCGGCGAGAGCGGCAGCTTCGGGAAGGTGAAGAAACAAGCTGTACAACACTGGGATTGTGTGCGCACCTTGCCAACTGATAGAAAACAGTACCTTTGCACTCTCCTGACTTTTCCAACACAGGAACATTCGATTGGAAGCTGTTTTGGACAACTTTTCTTTTCTTCCTGCCAAACACTTGGCAGACATCCGTGCAACTTCTAGAACACGATGGGAGATGTTTTCTGTGCTGGCACAGTTTTTCCTAGCCAGACATAGTGGGAAAGCTTGTTGCCGAGGTGTAGATGAGAAGAGGAGCTAAAGAGGAAGGTAGGATGCTCTCCGGAGGTAAGAGCCGCTGCCGGGCGTCTTTCGGCAGAAGCCGCGCTAAGGAGAGCGCTGTGAGCGGCACAATCGTCTTTGCGCGAAGAAGCCGCTTCTTGGTCTCCGGCAGCCGGCGAGAGCGGCAGCTTCGGGAAGGTGAAGAAGCAAGCTGTACAACACTGGGATTGTGTGCGCACCTTGCCAACTGATAGAAAACAGTACCTTTGCACTCTCCTGACTTTTCCAATCACAGGAACATTCGATTGGAAGCTGTTTTGGACAACTTTTCTTTTCTTCCTGCCAAACACTTGGCAGACATCCGTGCAACTTCTAGAACACGATGGGAGATGTTTTCTGTGCTGGCACAGTTTTTCCTAGCCAGACATAGTGGAAAAGCTTGTTGCCGAGGTGTAGATGAGAAGAGGAGCTAAAGAGGAAGGTAGGATGCTCTCCGGAGGTAAGAGCCGCTGCCGGGCGTCTTTCGGCAGAAGCCGCGCTAAGGAGAGCCCTGTGAGCGGCACAATCGTCTTTGCGCGAAGAAGCCGCTTCTTGGGCTCCGGCAGCCGGCGAGAGCGGCAGCTTCGGGAAGGTGAAGAAGCAAGCTGTACAACACTGGGATTGTGTGCGCACCTTGCCAACTGATTGAAAACAGTACCTTTGCACTCTCCTGACTTTTCCAATCACAGGAACATTCGATTGGAAGCTGTTTTGGACAACTTTTCTTTTCTTCCTGCCAAACACTTGGCAGACATCCGTGCAACTTCTAGAACACGAGGGGAGATGTTTTCTGTGCTGGCACAGTTTTTCCTAGCCAGACATAGTGGAAAAGCTTGTTGCCGAGGTGTAGATGAGAAGAGGAGCTAAAGAGGAAGGTAGGATGCTCTCCGGAGGTAAGAGCCGCTGCCGGGCGTCTTTCGGCAGAAGCCGCGCTAAGGAGAGCGCTGTGAGCGGCACAATCGTCTTTGCGCGAAGAAGCCGCTTCTTGGGCTCCGGCAGCCGGCGAGAGCGGCAGCTTCGGGAAGGTGAAGAAGCAAGCTGTACAACACTGGGATTGTGTGCGCACCTTGCCAACTGATAGAAAACAGTACCTTTGCACTCTCCTGACTTTTCCAATCACAGGAACATTCGATTGGAAGCTGTTTTGGACAACTTTTCTTTTCTTCCTGCCAAACACTTGGCAGACATCCTTGCAACTTCTAGAACACGATGGGAGATGTTTTCTGTGCTGGCACAGTTTTTCCTAGCCAGACATAGTGGAAAAGCTTGTTGCCGAGGTGTAGATGAGAAGAGGAGCTAAAGAGGAAGGTAGGATGCTCTCCGGAGGTAAGAGCCGCTGCCGGGCGTCTTTCGGCAGAAGCCGCGCTAAGGAGAGCGCTGTGAGCGGCACAATCGTCTTTGCGCGAAGAAGCCGCTTCTTGGGCTCCGGCAGCCGGCGAGAGCGGCAGCTTCGGGAAGGTGAAGAAGCAAGCTGTACAACACTGGGATTGTGTGCGCACCTTGCCAACTGATAGAAAACAGTACCTTTGCACTCTCCTGACTTTTCCAATCACAGGAACATTCGATTGGAAGCTGTTTTGGACAACTTTTCTTTTCTTCCTGCCAAACACTTGGCAGACATCCGTGCAACTTCTAGAACACGATGGGAGATGTTTTCTGTGCTGGCACAGTTTTTCCTAGCCAGACATAGTGGGAAAGCTTGTTGCCGAGGTGTAGATGAGAAGAGGAGCTAAAGAGGAAGGTAGGATGCTCTCCGGAGGTAAGAGCCGCTGCCGGGCGTCTTTCGGCAGAAGCCGCGCTAAGGAGAGCGCTGTGAGCGGCACAATCGTCTTTGCGCGAAGAAGCCGCTTCTTGGGCTCCGGCAGCCGGCGAGAGCGGCAGCTTCGGGAAGGTGAAGAAGCAAGCTGTACAACACTGGGATTGTGTGCGCACCTTGCCAACTGATAGAAAACAGTACCTTTGCACTCTCCTGACTTTTCCAATCACAGGAACATTCGATTGGAAGCTGTTTTGGACAACTTTTCTTTTCTTCCTGCCAAACACTTGGCAGACATCCGTGCAACTTCTAGAACACGATGGGAGATGTTTTCTGTGCTGGCACAGTTTTTCCTAGCCAGACATAGTGGAAAAGCTTGTTGCCGAGGTGTAGATGAGAAGAGGAGCTAAAGAGGAAGGTAGGATGCTCTCCGGAGGTAAGAGCCGCTGCCGGGCGTCTTTCGGCAGAAGCCGCGCTAAGGAGAGCGCTGTGAGCGGCACAATCGTCTTTGCGCGAAGAAGCCGCTTCTTGGGCTCCGGCAGCCGGCGAGAGCGGCAGCTTCGGGAAGGTGAAGAAGCAAGCTGTACAACACTGGGATTGTGTGCGCACCTTGCCAACTGATAGAAAACAGTACCTTTGCACTCTCCTGACTTTTCCAATCACAGGAACATTCGATTGGAAGCTGTTTTGGACAACTTTTCTTTTCTTCCTGCCAAACACTTGGCAGACATCCGTGCAACTTCTAGAACACGATGGGAGATGTTTTCTGTGCTGGCACAGTTTTTCCTAGCCAGACATAGTGGAAAAGCTTGTTGCCGAGGTGTAGATGAGAAGAGGAGCTAAAGAGGAAGGTAGGATGCTCTCCGGAGGTAAGAGCCGCTGCCGGGCGTCTTTCGCAGAAGCCGCGCTAAGGAGAGCGCTGTGAGCGGCACAATCGTCTTTGCGCGAAGAAGCCGCTTCTTGGGCTCCGGCAGCCGGCGAGAGCGGCAGCTTCGGGAAGGTGAAGAAGCAAGCTGTACAACACTGGGATTGTGTGCGCACCTTGCCAACTGATAGAAAACAGTACCTTTGCACTCTCCTGAGTTTTCCAATCACAGGAACATTCGATTGGAAGCTGTTTTGGACAACTTTTCTTTTCTTCCTGCCAAACACTTGGCAGACATCCGTGCAACTTCTAGAACACGATGGGAGATGTTTTCTGTGCTGGCACAGTTTTTCCTAGCCAGACATAGTGGAAAAGCTTGTTGCCGAGGTGTAGATGAGAAGAGGAGCTAAAGAGGAAGGTAGGATGCTCTCCGGAGGTAAGAGCCGCTGCCGGGCGTCTTTCGGCAGAAGCCGCGCTAAGGAGAGCACTGTGAGCGGCACAATCGTCTTTGCGCGAAGAAGCCGCTTCTTGGGCTCCGGCAGCCGGCGAGAGCGGCAGCTTCGGGAAGGTGAAGAAGCAAGCTGTACAACACTGGGATTGTGTGCGCACCTTGCCAACTGATAGAAAACAGTACCTTTGCACTCTCCTGACTTTTCCAATCACAGGAACATTCGATTGGAAGCTGTTTTGGACAACTTTTCTTTTCTTCCTGCCAAACACTTGGCAGACATCCGTGCAACTTCTAGAACACGATGGGAGATGTTTTCTGTGCTGGCACAGTTTTTCCTAGCCAGACATAGTGGAAAAGCTTGTTGCCGAGGTGTAGATGAGAAGAGGAGCTAAAGAGGAAGGTAGGATGCTCTCCGGAGGTAAGAGCCGCTGCCGGGCGTCTTTCGGCAGAAGCCGCGCTAAGGAGAGCGCTGTGAGCGGCACAATCGTCTTTGCGCGAAGAAGCCGCTTCTTGGGCTCCGGCAGCCGGCGAGAGCGGCAGCTTCGGGAAGGTGAAGAAGCAAGCTGTACAACACTGGGATTGTGTGCGCACCTTGCCAACTGATAGAAAACAGTACCTTTGCACTCTCCTGACTTTTCCAATCACAGGAACATTCGATTGGAAGCTGTTTTGGACAACTTTTCTTTTCTTCCTGCCAAACACTTGGCAGACATCCGTGCAACTTCTAGAACACGATGGGAGATGTTTTCTGTGCTGGCACAGTTTTTCTAGCCAGACATAGTGGAAAAGCTTGTTGCCGAGGTGTAGATGAGAAGAGGAGCTAAAGAGGAAGGTAGGATGCTCTCCGGAGGTAAGAGCCGCTGCCGGGCGTCTTTCGGCAGAAGCCGCGCTAAGGAGAGCCCTGTGAGCGGCACAATCGTCTTTGCGCGAAGAAGCCGCTTCTTGGTCTCCGGCAGCCGGCGAGAGCGGCAGCTTCGGGAAGGTGAAGAAGCAAGCTGTACAACACTGGGATTGTGTGCGCACCTTGCCAACTGATAGAAAACAGTACCTTTGCACTCTCCTGACTTTTCCAATCACAGGAACATTCGATTGGAAGCTGTTTTGGACAACTTTTCTTTTCTTCCTGCCAAACACTTGGCAGACATCCGTGCAACTTCTAGAACACGATGGGAGATGTTTTCTGTGCTGGCACAGTTTTTCCTAGCCAGACATAGTGGAAAAGCTTGTTGCCGAGGTGTAGATGAGAAGAGGAGCTAAAGAGGAAGGTAGGATGCTCTCCGGAGGTAAGAGCCGCTGCCGGGCGTCTTTCGGCAGAAGCCGCGCTAAGGAGAGCACTGTGAGCGGCACAATCGTCTTTGCGCGAAGAAGCCGCTTCTTGGGCTCCGGCAGCCGGCGAGAGCGGCAGCTTCGGGAAGGTGAAGAAGCAAGCTGTACAACACTGGGATTGTGTGCGCACCTTGCCAACTGATAGAAAACAGTACCTTTGCACTCTCCTGACTTTTCCAATCACAGGAACATTCGATTGGAAGCTGTTTTGGACAACTTTTCTTTTCTTCCTGCCAAACACTTGGCAGACATCCGTGCAACTTCTAGAACACGATGGGAGATGTTTTCTGTGCTGGCACAGTTTTTCCTAGCCAGACATAGTGGAAAAGCTTGTTGCCGAGGTGTAGATGAGAAGAGGAGCTAAAGAGGAAGGTAGGATGCTCTCCGGAGGTAAGAGCCGCTGCCGGGCGTCTTTCGGCAGAAGCCGCGCTAAGGAGAGCGCTGTGAGCGGCACAATCGTCTTTGCGCGAAGAAGCCGCTTCTTGGGCTCCGGCAGCCGGCGAGAGCGGCAGCTTCGGGAAGGTGAAGAAGCAAGCTGTACAACACTGGGATTGTGTGCGCACCTTGCCAACTGATAGAAAACAGTACCTTTGCACTCTCCTGACTTTTCCAATCACAGGAACATTCGATTGGAAGCTGTTTTGGACAACTTTTCTTTTCTCTGCCAAACACTTGGCAGACATCCGTGCAACTTCTAGAACACGATGGGAGATGTTTTCTGTGCTGGCACAGTTTTTCCTAGCCAGACATAGTGGAAAAGCTTGTTGCCGAGGTGTAGATGAGAAGAGGAGCTAAAGAGGAAGGTAGGATGCTCTCCGGAGGTAAGAGCCGCTGCCGGGCGTCTTTCGGCAGAAGCCGCGCTAAGGAGAGCACTGTGAGCGGCACAATCGTCTTTGCGCGAAGAAGCCGCTTCTTGGGCTCCGGCAGCCGGCGAGAGCGGCAGCTTCGGGAAGGTGAAGAAACAAGCTGTACAACACTGGGATTGTGTGCGCACCTTGCCAACTGATAGAAAACAGTACCTTTGCACTCTCCTGACTTTTCCAATCACAGGAACATTCGATTGGAAGCTGTTTTGGACAACTTTTCTTTTCTTCCTGCCAAACACTTGGCAGACATCCGTGCAACTTCTAGAACACGATGGGAGATGTTTTCTGTGCTGGCACAGTTTTTCCTAGCCAGACATAGTGGAAAGCTTGTTGCCGAGGTGTAGATGAGAAGAGGAGCTAAAGAGGAAGGTAGGATGCTCTCCGGAGGTAAGAGCCGCTGCCGGGCGTCTTTCGGCAGAAGCCGCGCTAAGGAGAGCGCTGTGAGCGGCACAATCGTCTTTGCGCGAAGAAGCCGCTTCTTGGGCTCCGGCAGCCGGCGAGAGCGGCAGCTTCGGGAAGGTGAAGAAGCAAGCTGTACAACACTGGGATTGTGTGCGCACCTTGCCAACTGATAGAAAACAGTACCTTTGCACTCTCCTGACTTTTCCAATCACAGGAACATTCGATTGGAAGCTGTTTTGGACAACTTTTCTTTTCTTCCTGCCAAACACTTGGCAACATCCGTGCAACTTCTAGAACACGATGGGAGATGTTTTCTGTGCTGGCACAGTTTTTCCTAGCCAGACATAGTGGAAAAGCTTGTTGCCGAGGTGTAGATGAGAAGAGGAGCTAAAGAGGAAGGTAGGATGCTCTCCGGAGGTAAGAGCCGCTGCCGGGCGTCTTTCGGCAGAAGCCGCGCTAAGGAGAGCGCTGTGAGCGGCACAATCGTCTTTGCGCGAAGAAGCCGCTTCTTGGTCTCCGGCAGCCGGCGAGAGCGGCAGCTTCGGGAAGGTGAAGAAGCAAGCTGTACAACACTGGGATTGTGTGCGCACCTTGCCAACTGATAGAAAACAGTACCTTTGCACTCTCCTGACTTTTCCAATCACAGGAACATTCGATTGGAAGCTGTTTTGGACAACTTTTCTTTTCTTCCTGCCAAACACTTGGCAGACATCCGTGCAACTTCTAGAACACGAGGGGAGATGTTTTCTGTGCTGGCACAGTTTTTCCTAGCCAGACATAGTGGAAAAGCTTGTTGCCGAGGTGTAGATGAGAAGAGGAGCTAAAGAGGAAGGTAGGATGCTCTCCGGAGGTAAGAGCCGCTGCCGGGCGTCTTTCGGCAGAAGCCGCGCTAAGGAGAGCCCTGTGAGCGGCACAATCGTCTTTGCGCGAAGAAGCCGCTTCTTGGGCTCCGGCAGCCGGCGAGAGCGGCAGCTTCGGGAAGGTGAAGAAGCAAGCTGTACAACACTGGGATTGTGTGCGCACCTTGCCAACTGATTGAAAACAGTACCTTTGCACTCTCCTGACTTTTCCAATCACAGGAACATTCGATTGGAAGCTGTTTTGGACAACTTTTCTTTTCTTCCTGCCAAACACTTGGCAGACATCCGTGCAACTTCTAGAACACGATGGGAGATGTTTTCTGTGCTGGCACAGTTTTTCCTAGCCAGACATAGTGGAAAGCTTGTTGCCGAGGTGTAGATGAGAAGAGGAGCTAAAGAGGAAGGTAGGATGCTCTCCGGAGGTAAGAGCCGCTGCCGGGCGTCTTTCGGCAGAAGCCGCGCTAAGGAGAGCACTGTGAGCGGCACAATCGTCTTTGCGCGAAGAAGCCGCTTCTTGGGCTCCGGCAGCCGGCGAGAGCGGCAGCTTCGGGAAGGTGAAGAAGCAAGCTGTACAACACTGGGATTGTGTGCGCACCTTGCCAACTGATAGAAAACAGTACCTTTGCACTCTCCTGACTTTTCCAATCACAGGAACATTCGATTGGAAGCTGTTTTGGACAACTTTTCTTTTCTTCCTGCCAAACACTTGGCAGACATCCGTGCAACTTCTAGAACACGATGGGAGATGTTTTCTGTGCTGGCACAGTTTTTCCTAGCCAGACATAGTGGGAAAGCTTGTTGCCGAGGTGTAGATGAGAAGAGGAGCTAAAGAGGAAGGTAGGATGCTCTCCGGAGGTAAGAGCCGCTGCCGGGCGTCTTTCGGCAGAAGCCGCGCTAAGGAGAGCGCTGTGAGCGGCACAATCGTCTTTGCGCGAAGAAGCCGCTTCTTGGGCTCCGGCAGCCGGCGAGAGCGGCAGCTTCGGGAAGGTGAAGAAGCAAGCTGTACAACACTGGGATTGTGTGCGCACCTTGCCAACTGATAGAAAACAGTACCTTTGCACTCTCCTGACTTTTCCAATCACAGGAACATTCGATTGGAAGCTGTTTTGGACAACTTTTCTTTTCTTCCTGCCAAACACTTGGCAGACATCCGTGCAACTTCTAGAACACGATGGGAGATGTTTTCTGTGCTGGCACAGTTTTTCCTAGCCAGACATAGTGGAAAAGCTTGTTGCCGAGGTGTAGATGAGAAGAGGAGCTAAAGAGGAAGGTAGGATGCTCTCCGGAGGTAAGAGCCGCTGCCGGGCGTCTTTCGGCAGAAGCCGCGCTAAGGAGAGCGCTGTGAGCGGCACAATCGTCTTTGCGCGAAGAAGCCGCTTCTTGGGCTCCGGCAGCCGGCGAGAGCGGCAGCTTCGGGAAGGTGAAGAAGCAAGCTGTACAACACTGGGATTGTGTGCGCACCTTGCCAACTGATAGAAAACAGTACCTTTGCACTCTCCTGACTTTTCCAATCACAGGAACATTCGATTGGAAGCTGTTTTGGACAACTTTTCTTTTCTTCCTGCCAAACACTTGGCAGACATCCGTGCAACTTCTAGAACACGATGGGAGATGTTTTCTGTGCTGGCACAGTTTTTCCTAGCCAGACATAGTGGAAAAGCTTGTTGCCGAGGTGTAGATGAGAAGAGGAGCTAAAGAGGAAGGTAGGATGCTCTCCGGAGGTAAGAGCCGCTGCCGGGCGTCTTTCGGCAGAAGCCGCGCTAAGGAGAGCGCTGTGAGCGGCACAATCGTCTTTGCGCGAAGAAGCCGCTTCTTGGGCTCCGGCAGCCGGCGAGAGCGGCAGCTTCGGGAAGGTGAAGAAGCAAGCTGTACAACACTGGGATTGTGTGCGCACCTTGCCAACTGATAGAAAACAGTACCTTTGCACTCTCCTGACTTTTCCAATCACAGGAACATTCGATTGGAAGCTGTTTTGGACAACTTTTCTTTTCTTCCTGCCAAACACTTGGCAGACATCCGTGCAACTTCTAGAACACGATGGGAGATGTTTTCTGTGCTGGCACAGTTTTTCCTAGCCAGACATAGTGGAAAAGCTTGTTGCCGAGGTGTAGATGAGAAGAGGAGCTAAAGAGGAAGGTAGGATGCTCTCCGGAGGTAAGAGCCGCTGCCGGGCGTCTTTCGGCAGAAGCCGCGCTAAGGAGAGCGCTGTGAGCGGCACAATCGTCTTTGCGCGAAGAAGCCGCTTCTTGGGCTCCGGCAGCCGGCGAGAGCGGCAGCTTCGGGAAGGTGAAGAAGCAAGCTGTACAACACTGGGATTGTGTGCGCACCTTGCCAACTGATAGAAAACAGTACCTTTGCACTCTCCTGACTTTTCCAATCACAGGAACATTCGATTGGAAGCTGTTTTGGACAACTTTTCTTTTCTTCCTGCCAAACACTTGGCAGACATCCGTGCAACTTCTAGAACACGATGGGAGATGTTTTCTGTGCTGGCACAGTTTTTCCTAGCCAGACATAGTGGAAAAGCTTGTTGCCGAGGTGTAGATGAGAAGAGGAGCTAAAGAGGAAGGTAGGATGCTCTCCGGAGGTAAGAGCCGCTGCCGGGCGTCTTTCGGCAGAAGCCGCGCTAAGGAGAGCGCTGTGAGCGGCACAATCGTCTTTGCGCGAAGAAGCCGCTTCTTGGGCTCCGGCAGCCGGCGAGAGCGGCAGCTTCGGGAAGGTGAAGAAGCAAGCTGTACAACACTGGATTGTGTGCGCACCTTGCCAACTGATAGAAAACAGTACCTTTGCACTCTCCTGACTTTTCCAATCACAGGAACATTCGATTGGAAGCTGTTTTGGACAACTTTTCTTTTCTTCCTGCCAAACACTTGGCAGACATCCGTGCAACTTCTAGAACACGATGGGAGATGTTTTCTGTGCTGGCACAGTTTTTCCTAGCCAGACATAGTGGAAAAGCTTGTTGCCGAGGTGTAGATGAGAAGAGGAGCTAAAGAGGAAGGTAGGATGCTCTCCGGAGGTAAGAGCCGCTGCCGGGCGTCTTTCGGCAGAAGCCGCGCTAAGGAGAGCGCTGTGAGCGGCACAATCGTCTTTGCGCGAAGAAGCCGCTTCTTGGGCTCCGGCAGCCGGCGAGAGCGGCAGCTTCGGGAAGGTGAAGAAGCAAGCTGTACAACACTGGGATTGTGTGCGCACCTTGCCAACTGATAGAAAACAGTACCTTTGCACTCTCCTGACTTTTCCAATCACAGGAACATTCGATTGGAAGCTGTTTTGGACAACTTTTCTTTTCTTCCTGCCAAACACTTGGCAGACATCCGTGCAACTTCTAGAACACGATGGGAGATGTTTTCTGTGCTGGCACAGTTTTTCCTAGCCAGACATAGTGGAAAGCTTGTTGCCGAGGTGTAGATGAGAAGAGGAGCTAAAGAGGAAGGTAGGATGCTCTCCGGAGGTAAGAGCCGCTGCGGGCGTCTTTCGGCAGAAGCCGCGCTAAGGAGAGCACTGTGAGCGGCACAATCGTCTTTGCGCGAAGAAGCCGCTTCTTGGGCTCCGGCAGCCGGCGAGAGCGGCAGCTTCGGGAAGGTGAAGAAGCAAGCTGTACAACACTGGGATTGTGTGCGCACCTTGCCAACTGATAGAAAACAGTACCTTTGCACTCTCCTGACTTTTCCAATCACAGGAACATTCGATTGGAAGCTGTTTTGGACAACTTTTCTTTTCTTCCTGCCAAACACTTGGCAGACATCCGTGCAACTTCTAGAACACGATGGGAGATGTTTTCTGTGCTGGCACAGTTTTTCCTAGCCAGACATAGTGGAAAGCTTGTTGCCGAGGTGTAGATGAGAAGAGGAGCTAAAGAGGAAGGTAGGATGCTCTCCGGAGGTAAGAGCCGCTGCCGGGCGTCTTTCGGCAGAAGCCGCGCTAAGGAGAGCGCTGTGAGCGGCACAATCGTCTTTGCGCGAAGAAGCCGCTTCTTGGGCTCCGGCAGCCGGCGAGAGCGGCAGCTTCGGGAAGGTGAAGAAGCAAGCTGTACAACACTGGGATTGTGTGCGCACCTTGCCAACTGATAGAAAACAGTACCTTTGCACTCTCCTGACTTTTCCAATCACAGGAACATTCGATTGGAAGCTGTTTTGGACAACTTTTCTTTTCTTCCTGCCAAACACTTGGCAGACATCCGTGCAACTTCTAGAACACGATGGGAGATGTTTTCTGTGCTGGCACAGTTTTTCCTAGCCAGACATAGTGGAAAAGCTTGTTGCCGAGGTGTAGATGAGAAGAGGAGCTAAAGAGGAAGGTAGGATGCTCTCCGGAGGTAAGAGCCGCTGCCGGGCGTCTTTCGGCAGAAGCCGCGCTAAGGAGAGCGCTGTGAGCGGCACAATCGTCTTTGCGCGAAGAAGCCGCTTCTTGGGCTCCGGCAGCCGGCGAGAGCGGCAGCTTCGGGAAGGTGAAGAAGCAAGCTGTACAACACTGGGATTGTGTGCGCACCTTGCCAACTGATAGAAAACAGTACCTTTGCACTCTCCTGACTTTTCCAATCACAGGAACATTCGATTGGAAGCTGTTTTGGACAACTTTTCTTTTCTTCCTGCAAACACTTGGCAGACATCCGTGCAACTTCTAGAACACGATGGGAGATGTTTTCTGTGCTGGCACAGTTTTTCCTAGCCAGACATAGTGGAAAAGCTTGTTGCCGAGGTGTAGATGAGAAGAGGAGCTAAAGAGGAAGGTAGGATGCTCTCCGGAGGTAAGAGCCGCTGCCGGGCGTCTTTCGGCAGAAGCCGCGCTAAGGAGAGCGCTGTGAGCGGCACAATCGTCTTTGCGCGAAGAAGCCGCTTCTTGGGCTCCGGCAGCCGGCGAGAGCGGCAGCTTCGGGAAGGTGAAGAAGCAAGCTGTACAACACTGGGATTGTGTGCGCACCTTGCCAACTGATAGAAAACAGTACCTTTGCACTCTCCTGACTTTTCCAATCACAGGAACATTCGATTGGAAGCTGTTTTGGACAACTTTTCTTTCTTCCTGCCAAACACTTGGCAGACATCCGTGCAACTTCTAGAACACGATGGGAGATGTTTTCTGTGCTGGCACAGTTTTTCCTAGCCAGACATAGTGGAAAAGCTTGTTGCCGAGGTGTAGATGAGAAGAGGAGCTAAAGAGGAAGGTAGGATGCTCTCCGGAGGTAAGAGCCGCTGCCGGGCGTCTTTCGGCAGAAGCCGCGCTAAGGAGAGCGCTGTGAGCGGCACAATCGTCTTTGCGCGAAGAAGCCGCTTCTTGGGCTCCGGCAGCCGGCGAGAGCGGCAGCTTCGGGAAGGTGAAGAAGCAAGCTGTACAACACTGGGATTGTGTGCGCACCTTGCCAACTGATAGAAAACAGTACCTTTGCACTCTCCTGACTTTTCCAATCACAGGAACATTCGATTGGAAGCTGTTTTGGACAACTTTTCTTTTCTTCCTGCCAAACACTTGGCAGACATCCGTGCAACTTCTAGAACACGATGGGAGATGTTTTCTGTGCTGGCACAGTTTTTCCTAGCCAGACATAGTGGAAAAGCTTGTTGCCGAGGTGTAGATGAGAAGAGGAGCTAAAGAGGAAGGTAGGATGCTCTCCGGAGGTAAGAGCCGCTGCCGGGCGTCTTTCGGCAGAAGCCGCGCTAAGGAGAGCGCTGTGAGCGGCACAATCGTCTTTGCGCGAAGAAGCCGCTTCTTGGGCTCCGGCAGCCGGCGAGAGCGGCAGCTTCGGGAAGGTGAAGAAGCAAGCTGTACAACACTGGGATTGTGTGCGCACCTTGCCAACTGATAGAAAACAGTACCTTTGCACTCTCCTGACTTTTCCAATCACAGGAACATTCGATTGGAAGCTGTTTTGGACAACTTTTCTTTTCTTCCTGCCAAACACTTGGCAGACATCCGTGCAACTTCTAGAACACGATGGGAGATGTTTTCTGTGCTGGCACAGTTTTTCCTAGCCAGACATAGTGGAAAAGCTTGTTGCCGAGGTGTAGATGAGAAGAGGAGCTAAAGAGGAAGGTAGGATGCTCTCCGGAGGTAAGAGCCGCTGCCGGGCGTCTTTCGGCAGAAGCCGCGCTAAGGAGAGCGCTGTGAGCGGCACAATCGTCTTTGCGCGAAGAAGCCGCTTCTTGGGCTCCGGCAGCCGGCGAGAGCGGCAGCTTCGGGAAGGTGAAGAAGCAAGCTGTACAACACTGGGATTGTGTGCGCACCTTGCCAACTGATAGAAAACAGTACCTTTGCACTCTCCTGACTTTTCCAATCACAGGAACATTCGATTGGAAGCTGTTTTGGACAACTTTTCTTTTCTTCCTGCCAAACACTTGGCAGACATCCGTGCAACTTCTAGAACACGATGGGAGATGTTTTCTGTGCTGGCACAGTTTTTCCTAGCCAGACATAGTGGAAAAGCTTGTTGCCGAGGTGTAGATGAGAAGAGGAGCTAAAGAGGAAGGTAGGATGCTCTCCGGAGGTAAGAGCCGCTGCCGGGCGTCTTTCGGCAGAAGCCGCGCTAAGGAGAGCCTGTGAGCGGCACAATCGTCTTTGCGCGAAGAAGCCGCTTCTTGGGCTCCGGCAGCCGGCGAGAGCGGCAGCTTCGGGAAGGTGAAGAAGCAAGCTGTACAACACTGGGATTGTGTGCGCACCTTGCCAACTGATAGAAAACAGTACCTTTGCACTCTCCTGACTTTTCCAATCACAGGAACATTCGATTGGAAGCTGTTTTGGACAACTTTTCTTTTCTTCCTGCCAAACACTTGGCAGACATCCGTGCAACTTCTAGAACACGATGGGAGATGTTTTCTGTGCTGGCACAGTTTTTCCTAGCCAGACATAGTGGAAAAGCTTGTTGCCGAGGTGTAGATGAGAAGAGGAGCTAAAGAGGAAGGTAGGATGCTCTCCGGAGGTAAGAGCCGCTGCCGGGCGTCTTTCGGCAGAAGCCGCGCTAAGGAGAGCACTGTGAGCGGCACAATCGTCTTTGCGCGAAGAAGCCGCTTCTTGGGCTCCGGCAGCCGGCGAGAGCGGCAGCTTCGGGAAGGTGAAGAAGCAAGCTGTACAACACTGGGATTGTGTGCGCACCTTGCCAACTGATAGAAAACAGTACCTTTGCACTCTCCTGACTTTTCCAATCACAGGAACATTCGATTGGAAGCTGTTTTGGACAACTTTTCTTTTCTTCCTGCCAAACACTTGGCAGACATCCGTGCAACTTCTAGAACACGATGGGAGATGTTTTCTGTGCTGGCACAGTTTTTCCTAGCCAGACATAGTGGAAAAGCTTGTTGCCGAGGTGTAGATGAGAAGAGGAGCTAAAGAGGAAGGTAGGATGCTCTCCGGAGGTAAGAGCCGCTGCCGGGCGTCTTTCGGCAGAAGCCGCGCTAAGGAGAGCGCTGTGAGCGGCACAATCGTCTTTGCGCGAAGAAGCCGCTTCTTGGGCTCCGGCAGCCGGCGAGAGCGGCAGCTTCGGGAAGGTGAAGAAGCAAGCTGTACAACACTGGGATTGTGTGCGCACCTTGCCAACTGATAGAAAACAGTACCTTTGCACTCTCCTGACTTTTCCAATCACAGGAACATTCGATTGGAAGCTGTTTTGGACAACTTTTCTTTTCTTCCTGCCAAACACTTGGCAGACATCCGTGCAACTTCTAGAACACGATGGGAGATGTTTTCTGTGCTGGCACAGTTTTTCCTAGCCAGACATAGTGGAAAGCTTGTTGCCGAGGTGTAGATGAGAAGAGGAGCTAAAGAGGAAGGTAGGATGCTCTCCGGAGGTAAGAGCCGCTGCCGGGCGTCTTTCGGCAGAAGCCGCGCTAAGGAGAGCGCTGTGAGCGGCACAATCGTCTTTGCGCGAAGAAGCCGCTTCTTGGGCTCCGGCAGCCGGCGAGAGCGGCAGCTTCGGGAAGGTGAAGAAGCAAGCTGTACAACACTGGGATTGTGTGCGCACCTTGCCAACTGATAGAAAACAGTACCTTTGCACTCTCCTGACTTTTCCAATCACAGGAACATTCGATTGGAAGCTGTTTTGGACAACTTTTCTTTTCTTCCTGCCAAACACTTGGCAGACATCCGTGCAACTTCTAGAACACGATGGGAGATGTTTTCTGTGCTGGCACAGTTTTTCCTAGCCAGACATAGTGGAAAAGCTTGTTGCCGAGGTGTAGATGAGAAGAGGAGCTAAAGAGGAAGGTAGGATGCTCTCCGGAGGTAAGAGCCGCTGCCGGGCGTCTTTCGGCAGAAGCCGCGCTAAGGAGAGCGCTGTGAGCGGCACAATCGTCTTTGCGCGAAGAAGCCGCTTCTTGGGCTCCGGCAGCCGGCGAGAGCGGCAGCTTCGGGAAGGTGAAGAAGCAAGCTGTACAACACTGGGATTGTGTGCGCACCTTGCCAACTGATAGAAAACAGTACCTTTGCACTCTCCTGACTTTTCCAATCACAGGAACATTCGATTGGAAGCTGTTTTGGACAACTTTTCTTTTCCTGCCAAACACTTGGCAGACATCCGTGCAACTTCTAGAACACGAGGGGAGATGTTTTCTGTGCTGGCACAGTTTTTCCTAGCCAGACATAGTGGAAAAGCTTGTTGCCGAGGTGTAGATGAGAAGAGGAGCTAAAGAGGAAGGTAGGATGCTCTCCGGAGGTAAGAGCCGCTGCCGGGCGTCTTTCGGCAGAAGCCGCGCTAAGGAGAGCACTGTGAGCGGCACAATCGTCTTTGCGCGAAGAAGCCGCTTCTTGGGCTCCGGCAGCCGGCGAGAGCGGCAGCTTCGGGAAGGTGAAGAAGCAAGCTGTACAACACTGGGATTGTGTGCGCACCTTGCCAACTGATAGAAAACAGTACCTTTGCACTCTCCTGACTTTTCCAATCACAGGAACATTCGATTGGAAGCTGTTTTGGACAACTTTTCTTTTCTTCCTGCCAAACACTTGGCAGACATCCGTGCAACTTCTAGAACACGATGGGAGATGTTTTCTGTGCTGGCACAGTTTTTCCTAGCCAGACATAGTGGGAAAGCTTGTTGCCGAGGTGTAGATGAGAAGAGGAGCTAAAGAGGAAGGTAGGATGCTCTCCGGAGGTAAGAGCCGCTGCCGGGCGTCTTTCGGCAGAAGCCGCGCTAAGGAGAGCGCTGTGAGCGGCACAATCGTCTTTGCGCGAAGAAGCCGCTTCTTGGGCTCCGGCAGCCGGCGAGAGCGGCAGCTTCGGGAAGGTGAAGAAGCAAGCTGTACAACACTGGGATTGTGTGCGCACCTTGCCAACTGATAGAAAACAGTACCTTTGCACTCTCCTGACTTTTCCAATCACAGGAACATTCGATTGGAAGCTGTTTTGGACAACTTTTCTTTCTTCCTGCCAAACACTTGGCAGACATCCGTGCAACTTCTAGAACACGATGGGAGATGTTTTCTGTGCTGGCACAGTTTTTCCTAGCCAGACATAGTGGAAAAGCTTGTTGCCGAGGTGTAGATGAGAAGAGGAGCTAAAGAGGAAGGTAGGATGCTCTCCGGAGGTAAGAGCCGCTGCCGGGCGTCTTTCGGCAGAAGCCGCGCTAAGGAGAGCGCTGTGAGCGGCACAATCGTCTTTGCGCGAAGAAGCCGCTTCTTGGGCTCCGGCAGCCGGCGAGAGCGGCAGCTTCGGGAAGGTGAAGAAGCAAGCTGTACAACACTGGGATTGTGTGCGCACCTTGCCAACTGATAGAAAACAGTACCTTTGCACTCTCCTGACTTTTCCAATCACAGGAACATTCGATTGGAAGCTGTTTTGGACAACTTTTCTTTTCTTCCTGCCAAACACTTGGCAGACATCCGTGCAACTTCTAGAACACGAGGGGAGATGTTTTCTGTGCTGGCACAGTTTTTCCTAGCCAGACATAGTGGAAAAGCTTGTTGCCGAGGTGTAGATGAGAAGAGGAGCTAAAGAGGAAGGTAGGATGCTCTCCGGAGGTAAGAGCCGCTGCCGGGCGTCTTTCGGCAGAAGCCGCGCTAAGGAGAGCCCTGTGAGCGGCACAATCGTCTTTGCGCGAAGAAGCCGCTTCTTGGGCTCCGGCAGCCGGCGAGAGCGGCAGCTTCGGGAAGGTGAAGAAGCAAGCTGTACAACACTGGGATTGTGTGCGCACCTTGCCAACTGATAGAAAACAGTACCTTTGCACTCTCCTGACTTTTCTCCAATCACAGGAACATTCGATTGGAAGCTGTTTTGGACAACTTTTCTTTTCTTCCTGCCAAACACTTGGCAGACATCCGTGCAACTTCTAGAAACACGATGGGAGATGTTTTCTGTGCTGGCACAGTTTTTCCTAGCCAGACATAGTGGGAAAAGCTTGTTGCCGAGGTGTAGATGAGAAGAGGAGCTAAAGAGGAAGGTAGGATGCTCTCCGGAGGTAAGAGCCGCTGCCGGGCGTCTTTCGGCAGAAGCCGCGCTAAGGAGAGCACTGTGAGCGGCACAATCGTCTTTGCGCGAAGAAGCCGCTTCTTGGGCTCCGGCAGCCGGCGAGAGCGGCAGCTTCGGGAAGGTGAAGAAACAAGCTGTACAACACTGGGATTGTGTGCGCACCTTGCCAACTGATAGAAAACAGTACCTTTGCACTCTCA